>NC_037671.1:5952082-6116204 GCF_003255815.1 Theropithecus gelada | reverse complement strand
TTTTTTTTTTTTTTTTTTTTTTTTTTTTTTTGAGGCGGAGTCTCGCTCAGTCATCCAGGCTGGAGTGCAGTGGCCGGATCTCAGCTCACTGCAAGCTCAGCCTCTCAGGTTCCCGCCATTCTCCTGCCTCAGCCTCCCGAGTAGCTGGGACTACAGGCGCCCGCCACCTCGTCCGGCTAGTTTTTTGTCTTTTTTAGTAGAGACGGGGTTTCACCGTGTTAGCCAGGATGGTCTCGATCTCCTGACCTCGTGATCCGCCCGCCTCGGCCTCCCAAAGTGCTGGGATTACAGGCTTGAGCCACCGCGCCCGGCTCCAGAACTCTTTTCATCTTCCCAAACTGAAAGCGCACCCATTTAACAACAAACTCCCCTTCCCCCTCCTCTCCCCAGCCCTTGGCAACCCCCATTCTCCTTTCTGCCTCTGTGGATTTCACTCCTCTAGTGCCTCATATAAATGGAATCATACAGCATTTGTTTTCCTGTGACTGGCTTATTCAATTGAGCATAATGTCCTCCATGTTCACCCAAGTTGCAGCAGATCTGAGAATCCCCTTCCTTTTGACGGCTGAATCGTATTCCATTGTATGGATAGGCCATATTTTGTTTACCGATTCGCACTTACGTTGCTTCCACATTCTCGCTATTGTGAATAATGCTGCTGTGAACATGTGTGTACAAATGTGTTTTTGAGTTCCTGCTTTCCGTTCTTAAAGGACTACACCCAGAAGTAGAAATGTTGGATCGTATGATTTGGGGGACTTTTAATATCATTGTATTCTTTGGAGGCTATCTGTGAGGTTCTGGCTTAACTTACCATGAGCATAAATGAATAAAAGTCTTTATTGACCTTTTTGAAAATAGAAATAACAAGAAGCAAAAAGAATGTGGTAATTGTTTGGTAATTAAGGTTCAAGTTCAAACTAGGTAGTGTGATGATGAGACCAAAAGGCAGCTCTGTTCTGTGTTTTATTTTCTTTGTATCATTATCTAACTCCGTGTTTATTCTTGCCACCAGGAAAGTGTGTTTTTTAAGTGATTTTCCCACTGATATAATTTAGAAGTATTTATAAAGTGTTTACAGCATTCGTAATTTTTACTTACCTATACTTTTAAAGGATTAAGAAACATTCTTAAACAGAAACGCTTATTTAAAATGAGTCTGAGATTAAAAACTATTTTTATAAAGTGGACATATGATAGGAGATTCTTTAATTTGGAAAAGGAGCAACCACTTTGCAAAGATTCACTGTGAGATGCCTTTACAATTGCAGCCCTACAGGTGCACGAATATTTAAGGTACAAAAAGTCGATTTACACAAAAATGTTTTCTCCTGCTTATAGTAGTCTATAAGCATCTACTATGATAATGAAGAACCTCGTGCGATTTTGGCCTTGGCACCGTTTTGTTTTTCTCAAGTAATAGGGGTGTACATCGTTACTGCAGACATCCAGGAACTGGCACCAGTCTCAACCCAGCAGAAACCTGAGGGACTTTACGATACCAGAGGAAGCTGTTGTTGCCGCAGCCAGAAGAATCTTGTAAAAAGGCAGCTCTGATCTTGTGACCATAAATCTTTCAAAGGCTCTCATTGCTTTTAGAATAAAGGCTTCCTGTGGATGGTCAGGTGCATAGTAGGGCCCCAGGGGGCCCTCTCAGCCCCGTCACCCGCCCCCATCTCACTTGTTCTGCCTGTTTTGCTGAGCCGGTATCAGTTCCTTGAAAACCTTGCAATCTGTGTCATCACTGGACTTTAGCCAGAACACTGTCCTGTGACTTTTTCTCAGGGTGAAGTTTGCTCATAAAGTCCTCAGATAAGGTTGGTGCCACTTCCTCTAGGGATTTTCTTCTGACCCCTCACATCAGAGTCAGCGGCCCCTCCTCCATGTGGCTGTAGCACTCTCCACTGTCCTAGTCACAGAATCATAGTGCGCATCACACTGACTCTGTGTTCAAAATGGTTTGGTTTTATTTAACCATGGAGCAGGTATAAAAATACTAATAAGATATATATTAGCTATAAAGGATTCTACACCATGCACGTTCATGTACTCAGTACCCAGCTTTGGTGCCTTTCAGGCACCCTGGGTGTCCCTCCCCAGTCCCACACTCAAAGGAAAACCAGCCAAAATTTCGTGTTATTTGTGCCCTTGCTTTTCTTTATAATTTTACCTCATCTGTTAGTATGCATAAACAGTACATCATTTCGTTTTGCATTTTTAATAAGTCAAATCATATTACGTGTGTTCCTCCATACGTTATCTTTCACTCAGCATTATTTCTGAGATACCGCCTGTGTTGATCTTTATAGCTTTATCATTCATTTCTTTGCTGTCTGAATATGCTGCTATCATTTGGGCTGTCATTGCTTTTATACATCTCTGTATTCCTTCTCTTTTCCTTACACCCTCATCTTCACCCCAACACACACTTTCAGTCTCCAAAAGGGTAGAGTTTATCTTGCTCGTTGTTATGTCTTAGGACCTGGCATAAGAAAATGTTTGTTAAATGAAGTGCATACCCTTTGGTCTGAGAGTCTGCCTGTAAACAATGAGTGACTTTACCATTCCATGGCAGCAATGACCTTCTTTGGCAAGAGCTCTTTCCTCCCCACACCTTGCCTGGCTATAATACTAGACTAGGGCTCAACAAACTTTTTCTGTAATGTCCCAGATGGCAAATATTTTCGGCTTTGCAGGCCATATGTTTTTTGCCACAGCTACTTACTCCTGCCACTGTGACATAAAGCAGCCATAGATGATGTGTAAACAAATGGGTGTTACAATAAAGCTTTATTTACAAAAACAGGCAGTGGGCCAAATTTGTCCCACAGGCTGTAGTTTGCCAACCTCTGCTCTAGATGACTCACCTGGTTGGAAGCAAGGACAATATTGCTACTAGGTCAGAGATGAGAAACTTTGATCACAGAGTCCAGGGGGACTCACCCAGTCTATTAATAGGACAGGCAAGGATAAAGCTGAGCTTGTGGTACCTCATAAGGCCATGAGGCAAAATAAAAGTCAAGGGAGAAAGGTAGCAATTTTCAGACGAGGGCGTAAGTGCATCTTAAGAGTCAGTATGTTATGCATTGTAGACTACATTACAAAGCCACAACTAAAAATACTACCATAAGATTTGAATTTTAGGCTGGGACAGAGTTTAGGTATTCATGTCACTGTCTTTCATTGGACGCTTTCTTCCCTGATTCATCTCCAGCATCTGAGGCTTGAGCCCGGCTGGCTATGCATACTGAGGACTAAGGGTTGGTGGCTCAACCCTCTCACTCTGTCAAGCATGCAGAATAGATTCTCATAGAGAAAATATTGACGTATCTTTGTTGAACTGAGAGAGCACAGCAGCATCCTTGAAGAGCTCTAAGTACACGTGGAGGGTCCACCTTCACTGAGTTATTCCCCTTATGTTAAAGCAGACTCCCTTGTCATCGTGACATCAGTGTAAGCGAGGTGGAACATTGCAGGGAAAGAGCATGGGCCTGGGGCAGACAGATGGGAATCTGGGTCACTCACAGTCTTCTCATTCTTTAAGCAGGGTGCATGCCTATCTCACAAAATCGTTGTGAGGGATGTATCTTGCTCATGGTGTCAGCAAATGAGTCTGAAAGGAGCGTGGCTGAGGGAGGCCAAGAGGATGCCGATAAGAGAAGGAGCTAGGGACTTTACTGTGCACTGCCAGGCATTGTTCTAGCTCTTTTCTCCTCATTCCATTCTCACCATAAGCCTGTAAGAAATAAACTCCACTACTGTCCCCCTCACACAGATGGTAAATGGAGCAGAGAGAAGGCAGGGCACTGGGCCAGGCTTGCTTGGCTAGAAGGTGGTAGAGCTGGGATTGGGAGCACAGCGTGTCTGGCTGGAGAGTCCCCACGCTTCTCCGCAACATGGTTTATCATAGTGGCAATGCTGATATTTTAAGCCTGGCTGTTGTTAATTTTTATTGAGGACTGGTCCTGAAGCTCCTCACCACTGAGGCTACTCAGTCAGCCCCATTCTGCTGTCCTATAGTTAGTTGATCCTGCCCAACCTATGGCAGAATAGACAAAAGGTGTCCTAGGGAAAGGTTCCTGAAAAAGATCGGAGTATAAAGTTGAAGACGGCTGAGCCCCCATTGTGCTACAGGTGCTGTGATTAGTGGGCAGGTAGACCTCACTAAGGCAGGGTTCTCTTCCTCACTTCCCCACAGAGAGGCCCCAGTAGGCTGCGGAGATGTGGTGTCCCCATACCTGGCAGAGATAGCCACAGTAAGGGACTTCAGTTAGTCCTTTTGATGGTTCTTGGGCTCTGACGAAGGAGACACAGAAAGTGGCCTAGAGACATCCGCCATTCCCCTAAGGACACAAAGCACCCAGGACGTGGTGTCAGTGCCTTCACATACGATGCATCTTTGAAGCAATTTCGAAATGTTGAAGAGATTTTAAAATGCCCATGAGGCTGGGCAGATCTGTGCGACTGATCCTGACCAATGAGCTGTGAGTGGAAGTGACCTGTCACTTCTGGGCTGGAGCATTCAGTTACCTGTGAGAGACCTGCTAGGTCTCCTGGACACTGACCAGCAGCATTCACAATGGTGGCTGCTCCTTCAGCCTGCACCCCCACGTGACAATGACAAGCAGAGACCCACCAGCCCTCCGTAGGCATGTAGTGTGAACAACAAATAAGCTGTTGACATTTTCAGCCTCTGAGATTTTAAAAAGTTGTTTGTTACTTCAGAGCAACACAGCTTGTGGCTGATCCACAAACTCACTGCAGTTTTCCCCTGTCCTTGCTAATAGCTTGATTTTTAAAAAAATAAACTTGATGTGAGTTCGTAATAGCATGAAAGGATGTTAGGGTTGACTTTGGGTGTATAGAGTTTTGTAGAGAGCAAATAGAAAGTTCTGAAATAGAGTCGGGTTTCACAGGACTTTGTACATATTGATTTACATCTATCGGAGAGGCGAGCTTCATGATAATGTCAATAAATGTTTGATTCATTGGTCAGGCCATTGTTAGGCCACTCAGATGTACAGAAATACTATTAGCTGATGCATCCAAATTAGTTATTCCCTAGAATATTCTTCTTACCAATTCCTTATTATTGTGGTTTAAAATAGTTCAGCCTTATACTAGCATCTTACCCAACTATGTCAAGATAGGTTAGTGGAGGTGTTATAATTAAGGCTATCATTCCTATTTACCCAAACTGATTCATTTCAGTTTGAAGCTTTCATCTAAATGTTTCTAAAGGCTTCTCACCTTGTTGAGTTTGGGTAAGCCACTCATCCCTATGCAGTCAGTGTTGTTCAGATATCAAGCGCTACTCTGGCTTAGAATTCATATTCTATTATTTATGTCTTTAACAGAATGGGATTTCTCTACCCTTCACCCTCTAGCCCCCTCATCCCTCATTATTTTCTCACATTTCTTCTCTTTATCTCTTCCACAGGCATGTGTACACATGTACGCACGCACACACACACACACACGCACCCACACTCCTTTCTCTCCCAAGATTTAAACTGATACTGTTCTAAGATCCCTGATACTGGGCAAATGTGTGCACAATATTTATCATCCCTAATGAACAAAACCGCAGGAACCCTTTGAAGCCCCTGCTGGGAGCTGAGGGCAGCTGGTTGAGTAGTCGTCAGGTAACCTGAGCCCGCCCCAGCTGCATGACTCCTGTTTGAATTGCGTACGTTTCTGCTTAAGCACGTGCTGCAAAGGTTTAGGTTTTCAACTTGTGTTCAAGGTGATACGAAGCGAGGGTAGACTTGGTGGAGAATTTTAGTATTGGTGGAAAGGAAAACCTGGCAGCATTTCAGTCCCTAAAAAGCCTGTTTGCCTTTCTCCTTCACTTAAGCTAAACTATCCAAAACCACACGGAAAATGCTGTCTATCCTTCTGTCTGCCCAGCCTTGCACACCTCCCAAATCCCCTGGCTAAGCCCTGCAAGTGTAAAGCCTGGAATTTGCTGCGTGGTGTTCGATAGTTCTATGACAGTGTTCCGTAGCAGGAGATACACATCTCATTCTGGACAATGAGAAGCACACTCCACACTTTATCAGGGAGCATTACGTGGTTTTTTGAGTTCATAGATAGTCATTAAAAACATAGACCATTCCCTCAAAGAACTTCCAATCCAGCAGGTTTTTAAACTACTTTTGCCAAGAGGAAAGAGCATATTTATTGGGGTGAAGCCAAAGTCCCATTGGTGGAGGAGAAGGACATTTTAGAATTGCTGCTGTGGTCTAGACTCAACATCAGAGACTAGAACTTGTCTCAGAGACAGGCCGGGCATGGGAGAGAATCTCCAGAGAGCTCATTAAGGGCTCCAGAATTACACTGTGGAGAAAACAGAGCAAAAAGGGGCAGGCTGGCAGGGAGGCCCAGACAACTCTCCCATAAAGACAGGTTTTGCCTGACCTGCAACTTAGAGCCCAGACCACGATTCAGCTCCTCCTTCGTGTTAAAACCTGACACTGAGGCTGGGCAGTGGCTCATGCCTGTAATCCCAGCACTTTGGGAGGCTGAGGCAGGTGGATCACCTGAGGTCAGGAGTTCAAGACCAGCCTGTCCAACATCTCTACTAAAAATACAAAAAATTAGCTGGGCGTGATGGTGTGCGCCTGTAATCCCAGCTACTCAGGAGGCTAAGGCAAGAGAATCACTTGAACCCCGGAGGCGGAGGTTGCAGTGAGCTGAGATCATGCCATTGCACTCCAGCCTGGGCAACAAGAGCGAAACTCCGTCTCAAAAAAAAAAAAAGAAAAAAAAAATCTGACACAGAGAGAGGCTCAGAGACGTGTCTAAGGCTGGACAGATGGTATCTGAGCCAGGGTGAGAACTCAGACCTCCAGTCTAATGCCCTTCAAGTACTGAAAGCCAGTCACAGTCGACAGATAAGAGCCTCACAAAATAGGAAAGGAAGTGATGGCGTTTCAAGGGAAACAGGCACCTGTTGCCTCGGTAGCAAAAGCAGCAACGGTCGCTTTGTAAAAAGTTTTAAAAATACCCCCCAAGTCTTTCAGGGGTAAGCGCTGCTACACGGGCCAAGGTCTGCGGGTGCTTCCACCCTTGTATTCCTAGGAGGGCCGTCCCGGTGCTCACCACCCATGCCGATGGACTTTGGGCCATGTTGACTTCCGGCCTCTCAGCGCGCCCACCTGACAAACACGGGCCCAGCTGGGAGGGAGAAGGACCAAAGGCTCCCAGGTCAGCTGAGCAAAACGTACAAAGTGTTCGGAGCCATTGGTGATATTAAATGTTAAACGCGGGCGTGTAGGAATCAGTCCTGAGTGCCCTAAGTGTTCTTAGGTATGTGGCGTCGTGATGGTTTCCGGGTAAACAGATTTCATAACAACTGTCGCCCTGCCCGGCAGACACCTCGGGACTCCTGGGTGTCCTGTTCCCCGGAGGAATTGCTCTCAGGAGCTGTGAAACAGAAGCATCCTCAGGCTGGCAGAACTGCTGATGCCTCAGATGCTCTGTTGTTCTTGTGGTGGCTTCTGGGCTGTGGAAGGGGCACGATCCCCTCGGCAGCGGCTGTTCTCTAGAGGAGCTGAGACTCCCTGTATGAGATGTAAGCACTCCCCTGCCAGGGGCACTGTGCTAGTGTCATTCTATCTGGGGATACTGTCAGTAGTCTCCTCACTCGTTTCCCCGCCTACAGCCTCTGCCTGGCCCAGTGCTGCTCTCGACTGCTCATTGTCTTTCTATAGCACAGCCTGAGTCATGGATCTGCAGCCTAGACACGTTCAGTGCAAGACTTGGAGGGGCACAGTTTACTCATCAGGTCCTGTGGATGCAGCTGCATGGGAGGGGAATGGCCTTAAAGCCATAATGGTGCTTTCTGCCTTCACGCTGCCCACAGACTAGAGAGAGCACACACGTGGCACCCAGTCACTGCACCGTTCAGGCACAGCAGGCTGGCCTGCCCAGCCAGAGGGTCCAGGAGACCTGGCGGAGGTCTGGCAGTCGGTGGTCTCTCTTAGCATTCATCCCACTGCTTTCCATCCGGTGTTCCCTCTGTTGACTCTCTCCGTTCCATCATTCCATCAGTAATCAGCAGCAATGTCCTTCTTTGGCAAGAGCCCTCTCCTCCCCACACCTTCCCTGGCTACAATACTAGACTAGGGCTCAGCAAACTTTTTCTGTAATGTCCCAGATGGTAAATATTTTAGGCTTTGCAGGCCATATGTTTTTTGTCACAACTACTTAATCCTGTCACCATAGCATAAAGCAGCCACAGATGATATGTAAACAAATAGGTATTACAATAAAGCTTTATTTACAAAAACAGGCAGTGGGCCAAATTTGTCCTACAGGCTATACTTTGCCAACCTCTGCTCTAGATGACTCACCTGGTTGGAAGGAAGGACAGTATTGCTGCTGGATCAGAGATGGAGCTCTTCACCCAGCCCTTCTCCCAACACCTTTGTGTGGACCCTTTCCTCCATCTGAAATGCCCTTCTTCCCCCATCTGCCATTTGCATGGCCACATTCTGTCTGTTTCTCAGGGACCAACTCAGAAGGCCCTTTTTCTTGAAAGACCTTCTTCCCATCTCCCCCACCCTCCCAGCCAGGAGGCCAGCCTGACTCCCCAAACGCCTGCAGGACCTACTTCACTTTTGCCTTTCTTACGGGATGCCTTCTCACTCCAGCTAGTCTGTAAGATAAGCATCTGTCCTGTCCATTTTTGTCCAAATGACCTAATACAGTGAACTGTGCCTAAATACACTGAATGATATGTAATCGGCACTTAAAATGTTTGTAAAATAAGGGAATGATGTAAGGATTGATGCAGGGTGGCTGAAAGTCGTTGGAAATTTAAGAGAAGGGAAAGAAAAGCATGAACTTTGAAAGACAGGAAAGTCTCCCTATGGAAGGAGGGACTCGAGAGGGAAGTATTTAGTTGGGCAAAAGGACAAGAAGGCACATTCTGGGGTGAAAGAGGCACAGAGCTACCGAAATGGGAGCTATAGGATGTTGGTGGGGGTAGGCAGAGGGGGAGATGTGAGGTGATGGGGCAGTAGGGACTATAACCGAGCTCGGAAAGGTCACCTTCAGAGGAGGACAGTGGGAAGGTTTGCTTTGCTCCGTGATACAGAATCGGCTTCCTTTGGCTGAGGCACAGCAATGGGCAGATGCGTTGCTCAGATCAGACGGTGAAATGAAGAAGGAGGAGGAGGCAGCTGGGTGTCCAGTCTTCTGTCTGGTTTCCCGCTAATGGATAGAGCTCTGCAATGACTGCACAATAAACCTTTTATTCTGAAGCCAGCATTGGTATTTACTGATATGCTTTTACTGGCACAGTTGTTTGATAAAATCTGCAGGATCTTTATTGCCTCAAAGGCAATGTGTTTTTCCAAAGAAACGTATATGGCCATAAAATATTCAAAAATGAAATATGGAAGAGGCTTCCTAATGCCTTCTAGAAATAGAATGGAAATACACATGGTACCAGATGAATTTATTTCTACTATTAAAATTCCTGATTTACCAACTACTTAAAAGGCAACTTCAAGTAAGCAGAATAGGCATTTTCCTCTGAGGGGAATATTTTAATAAGAACAGAGACAGTTGATAGATAGACATTTGTATCTGGATCTCTTCTTTCTGCCTCATTAAACCAGAAATTGGCCTTTGCCAGTAGTGACCATGTGTATGTGTCCGCAGCAAGATGATTAACTGGAAGGGGGCCAATTGCGGAAGTGCTTATCCTGTCGTGTTTAATACCCACCTTATATATTCCACACAGATATACACATTAGAGGCTTTAAATCCCCTCCCTGGAGAGAGAGACTATACACGAAGCAGTAAATTACATCTGCTGAAAATAGGTTGAGCAGTTTCTCCCCAGAACTCATATCCCTGCCTACAGTGATGGTCTCAGCACTAGCCCACTGGCCCACATTATTCTGGCAATAAAGCTCACTGTAGTGCACCACTAGCATAGAGAGCGAATGGTTTAGTTGGATGCATAACTGTGCTGAATATATTGAAAAGCAATTAGCTTCCTGAGGGTCAGTAGCTGATATTCCATTTCAAAACACAGAATGTCGTCAGATATAATCATGAGAATTCTTCAGACTCCACAGCAGTTTATAAGCAATATTTTGACAGGAGGTGGTTTGTTTTGAATCTGGGAGTACTGAAAATGTTAAATGATGAATAGAGGTGAATAAACCAACTATCAACTGGTTCATTTTTTTCATAGGCTTGTTTGTAATTTATTTCTGCTAATTTTTTTCTTCCTGTAGCTTGTTGTCATTTAAAGGCCTCACTTCTTATAACTATTGAGATGACTGTTTTCCTTTATGCATAATTTTGTGTGAAATAAAGAATGTGTTTGGAGTTTCTTCCAAGACCTCCTTACTCCCATCATCAGCGCCATTATTCATTCAGTTTTCTGCATTTACTCTTCAAAGACCCCTGCCACTCTTAATTAGCTACCGGAGTCCATCAGTTTCCTCTTTAGAAATGGTTCTTAAAAACCACAGCCACCACTCAAACTCTAACCTAAATGTATTAGAATCCTAAAAGGGTAAAGTGGGAAAGAATGTCAGAGATGGTTCTCTGAGGTCTTACTTGGACAGATCTAGCACTGAAACTGCCTCCAGTTTTGGGTTTGGCCTGTCCCCAGGGCTGGCTGTGCTGCGTGACATTGTGCTGAGATTCCTGCAGCAGCTTGTCAGCTCCTTGCTCTGCTTCAGGGCTTCGGCCCAGCTAAGTCATCCCTCTCTTCTGCCCCCAGATTCATCTTCCCAAATCCTCACTTCCATTATGGTCACTTTCTTTCTCACTGGCTGCCAATTACTTGCAAACTTTTTAGCTTTTTTACTGAAGGGTCATCATAGTTTCAGCCCCCCCAGTTTCTCCAAAATGCCCTTTATTCCAGCCAGCCGCCTTTGGCTCCTCGACTTACCGCTGTCATCGCTGGCTCCAGCACTTCGCTCATGTTCTTCCCGTCATGTAGATTGCTTGTTTTCCCTTCTGACTCTCCAGGATTTACCTTTGGGATCCATCCTCCATGTGCTTCCTTCTGCCTATCATCACAGGCCTCCCAGTCCCCAGCTGGCGTCCAACCGCTTGCCGTGTGCATGGTGCCAGGGAGGGGACCCAAAGATGCACCAGGCGTGAGCCTGGACACACAGCTGAGAGCCCAACGTGGACATTCAGACTTGCACACAAATCATTCTGGTGCTGGAGAGGATGTCATAAATGCTATTTTAAAAAAAGAAAAAGATGCAGTAAAGTTGGGCCTATGTTTATGCTAGTGCAGACCTCTCTCTATGTCCAGAGAAAGGCAGTACGATATAATGGTTGAGGAGTGAGATTTTGAAACCAGAGAATATGTTGCTGATAACTAGCTTTGTGACCTTGGGCAGATACTTGACCTTTTTGTGTTTAGCTTCCTCATCTATAAAGATGGAGATAACAAAAGTACCTGCCTCCCAAAGTTGCCATGAGGATTACTGGAGTTAATGTCAAAGTGCTTAGGATAGTGCCTGGCACGTAGTAGGCACCAGATAAATGTCCACTGGTAACTGTTACTGCCATCATCATCATCTCCATTACTGCCTCCTTTACTGGACTGTAAGTTTCTGAAGGGCAGCGATCACAGTGTCACTGTCCCCGGAGCGTGTAATGGCTGCCTGGTCAACACTGAATAGAACGATAGATAACCTGTTGTTGCTGCTGCTTCCTCCTCCATCTCCTCCTCCTCCTCCTCCTCCACCTCCTCCACCTCCTCCTCCACCTCCTCCTCCTCCACCTCCTCCTCCTCCTCCACCTCCTCCTCCTCCTCCACCTCCTCCTCCTCCTCCACCTCCTCCACCTCCTCCTCCACCTCCTCCTCCTCCTCCTCCACCTCCTCCTCCTCCTCTTCCTCCTCCTCCACCTCCTCCTCCTCCTCTTCCTCTTCCTCCTCCTTCTCCTCTTCTTTCTTTTTCTTCTTCTCTTTTTCTTCCCAGCTGCTGCTTCTTTTGATTTAGGATGGGTATAGTCAGAGCCCTCCACCTCTCCCCCAGGCCTTCCTATGCCTCACAAAGCACTACTCCAGAAGAACAGTATTCTGAAATGAATTGGCTGAGGATGGCTGTGTCAGGGGTCCCCAAGACCACCCCCGGGTTGGCTGAATAACTGGGAATCACAGCACTGAGCATATAGTTGTACGTGTAGCTATGATTTATTACAGCAAAAGGACACAGAGCAAAATCAGCAAAGGGGAAAAGCAGATGGGGCAAAGTCCAGAGGAAACCAGACACAAGCTTCTAAGAGCCCTCTCCCAGTGGAGTCACACAGGATGTGCTGACTTCCCCTGCCTGGGACAGCACACATCCAGGATTGTCTACTGGGGAATCGTGCTAGAGACTTAGTGCCCAGGGGGTTTTGTGGGACTGGTCACACAGGCACAGGCTGCCTGGTGCATGCCCAAATCCCAGACTCCCAGAAGGAAAACAGGTGCTTGGCATAATCCACATTGTTTGTGAGACATCTTAGGGAAGATCCGTTAGGGGACGGTGGGAACCCTTCTGGAATCCAACTTCCCAGATGCCAGCTGAGCGCCAGCCTCGCAAGCAGGCCTTCCTAAGGAGAGCAGACTCAGAACTGCTGGGTTAATTCTTTCCTGCATGATAACATAGGCTGAAGGCACAGACTGGGCAACCTTTTGGCTAATTGGAGTTTTACAGGAAGCATCCTGACTCTCACTTAGCATATTTTAAGTATTTAATAAATGTTTGGTGATGAAATATAATGAAGAGAAAGAGAGATTTGAGATCAACATTGTGAAATAAAAACAAGTCAGAATTTGGAAGAGAATGTTAGCCTAGATTGTCCCATGACTTGCACACCCTAAGGCTCCATACCTAACGCCCAGGCTGTGCTCCCGCTCCCTGAGATGCTCATGGTCTCACCTGCTGCCCACAGCGGAGCTGGGAGGCTGCAGTCCGTGCTGAGGGCCCTGTATGTGAGACACGGGGGGAGCCACAGTTTCCTCAGGCCACGACGCAGTACACAACCGAGCTCCAGGGTGGTCTCTGGCCCCTGAACTCCACAACCCACATGTGTTCCTTCCACACAAGACAGTAAAGCTTAAGTGTAAGAAAGATCTCCCTGAGCTTCTCCTCATGCCCTGCTCTGTCCATGTTATGTGCTATCAGCGTCCACTCCCATTCTCCCTTCCCAGCACAGCCATCAGGAGGAACCTGCAGGCTTAGACCTTCCTGTGTCTTGCCACTTTTATTCCATATTTTCGAGTCCCCATTATCTGTTACTGCGTTCATACCCCACTTTGAAACACCAGAGGGATGAGATTGACTGGCCCGGTGGTGTTCACCCTGTTTCAGACTTCGTGGCCTTCCCTTGCATATTCAGAGTCCCAAGTGGTCCAGCCTCCTCACAGGAGTCTGTGCCCTTGAGGCAGAGCTCAGATCCTGGACTAGGTTGCCCGGATTCACGGCCTCAGCACGGATGCTTCCTAGCTGTTTAAGCATGGGCCAGGAACTGTTCCTCATTTCCTTAACTGTACATTAGGGATGATGAGAGTACCTACCTCCTGGGATGGTTGTGGGATTAAAGAAGATACCATATTGTATTAATTCTAAGATGCATCCTCCAAAACACACATACTCTTGAGCATTTGTGAATCGGGATCTTACAGTCGATGCTGTGTCAGAGGTTAACTCGCAGCTTTTTCTTTCTTAGTGGTACATTCAGTAATGGTGCATCTTGGGTTAGATAAAATACTGTAAAAAGTAAGTAGCACTTAACACAGTGCCTGGCAGGAAATAAATATTCAGGAGGGTTAGTTGTTATTGCTGTATCAGTGTGGTTATCATCATCAAGGAAGGAGATTAGCTAACGTTCAGTGTTTTCTGTGTTTCAGTATCTAATTCTTAGAACCCACAAGACAAAGATTTTTATCCCCATTTTACATATGAGAAAACTGAGGTTCAGGCAATTCCCCTCCACCCATAGAGCTGGTAAGGGGCAGGCCTGAGGGTCCATCCAGTAGTCTAAGCCCCCACCACTAGCCAAAGCGAGCTGCCTGTTTTCTTTGCTGCCTGGAAGCTGTGAATGGTTTTTACATTTTTAAACAGTTGAGGAAAAAAATTAAAAGTTCAATGTTTTGTGACACATGAAAATTTAGGAAATTTCCATTTGAACATCCGCAAATAAAGTTTTATTAGAACACAGCCCTGGCAACCCTTCACTTATATCGTCTATGGTGGCTTTTGCTTTCTAGCAGCAGATGCCATGTGGCCTGCAACACCTAAAATATTTGCCATTTGGCTGTTTTTCTGGAAAAGTTTACAGATTTCTAGTCTAGCCCTTGGCACTCGGACTTGTGCCCATTTGAGGAAAGCAACATCTTATTTATCTTCTTATCTTCCACACTTGGTAGGCACTCGATAATTATTTGCTAAAAGGACTTTCCATAATCACTTCTGAGTCTGAAAAGTAAATCTCAAGTCATGAAAGTTACCATGGCACCAGATAAACATCAAAATAAAATGCTCGTCAGCTCAAGGAGGGGAAAGTGAGATGCAGAGGCTCCCCAAGACTGTTTTTCAAGTAAGTTCATATTCGTGTTGTGGTATCTCTTGGAGATTAAGTAAAATAAAGTGATTCTGAAGAACAAGGCCACGTCGCTGGGAGCAGCTGAACGGTAAATAAATCTCAGGTAGGAAATGTTTTCAGGAAATTGAACACTTAATAGTCCCTGCTTATCACCCCTTAGGCCTACTGTGCCGTGGTAGGACCAGCGCAGGTGGCAGTGGGGCTCAGCTGTCAGATACCCCTCAGCAGGTCTGCAGAGAAGTGAGTCGTGATGTCCTGCCTTTGAAAGTCCTATTGGTTTTAAGAGATCAATCAAGTTATTGAAGCCAAACCACAATTGACGTTTTCTCTGCATTAAATGTTTGCAAGGGAAGCAGGTGTAGGCACACTCAAGGTCATTGTGAGGACTTGCTCAACTTGGAGTTTGAGCTGGCCTTGGGCACACAGGCCTGAGTCAGGTGAGAGGCAGTGAGAGGAGCCAGGAGCTCCCACCACTGCATGCTGAAGGGGCTGGGCACCAGCTGCCCCTCAGGCCACCTGGCCGCCACCTCAAGGGCGTGTGTGTATCTGTGGCTGTGGCAGCCTAAGAGCAGCAAAGCTGGCCGTTGCAGCACACCTGGAGGCTTTGTCTCCGGTGTGAGTGAGCCTTGCTTTCCACACCTGTGCAGAGAAAGCTTTGTACGAAGTGAGAACCAGGCGTGGGCCACCTGCTGTTGGAAGGCATGTGCATCCCTGCTGCCCAGGTGAGCCTCACAGTTCCTCGAAGACCCACAGTCACGGCTCTCCAAAGCTTGTTTTAAGCATTTTAGTTGTACTGTAAATAATTTCCCTTTCAGTCATTTCTCACAGAAGCATAATTCTTAAAAGGTTTTTTGCCTTCCTACATATGGCTAACCTGTTTTTGTTTTTTAAAAGAAAATCCAAGGAAAAAATTAATTTAGGGGGAAAAAATAAATTTAGGGGAAAAAAATCCCAACCAGGAATTTGTTTAATGGAAATGTATATTCCAAAAAGTGAAATTCAGCAAAGTCTATTGTAGCTGATTTTCTAATAGTCAACCTGATAAAATTGGATCTATTTTCTTATAATTTGCCTCTTCCTCCAAAAAGAAAAGTGTGATGCTCAACAAATCTCAATTGTGGTTACAGCATACTGAGTTTTTGTTTATTATTTTTTCTCTTGAATATGGAGATATACCTACATGTAAGAGAAATTTTCACAAGAAAAAATAGTCATGCTTAAGATTCATTGAAAACCATTTCTAAAACTGAAGCCATGTTTACATATGCATGTGCACACATACATTCTAAGTATGAAGCATTTCAACAGTTTTTGGGTTAAAATGCTTGTGTGGACTAGTCCAGGGTCTCTACAAATGAGAACCTAAACATATGTTTATTCCATTACTTTTTTTTTTTTTTTTTTTTTTTGAGACGGAGTCTCAGTGTATCACCCAGGCTGGAGTGCAGTGGAACAATCTTGGCTCATTGCAACCTCCACCTCCCAGGTTCAAGCCATTCTCCTGCCTCAGCCTCCTGAGTAGCTGGGATTACAGGTGCGTGCCACCCCGCCCAACTAATTTTTGTATTTTTAGTAGAGATAGGGTTTCACCATGTTGGCCAGGCTGGTCTCGAACTCCTCACCTCAGGTGATCCACCCTCCTTGGCCTCCCAAAATGCTGGGATTACAGGTGTGAGCCACTGTGCCCTGCCTGTTCCATTACTTCTAATCAGTTATCCAAGGACTTTTAGAAAACATTTGTGGTTGTGGATACTACCTTGAAGGGTTGGAGAAAAATTATAAGGAGGTGGTGGTGACCTTTAGAATGCTAAGGCTGTAGTGCTTTTTGTGCCACCATTATTTTAACCCTTTAGATTTAACTAGGCGAGCAGGGGACACGAATTCACATGGTTGTTACCAGTTCCCTTCTACCCAGGAATGTCACCACATCTTTACACGAAATGCTTGAAGAAGACTAGAGGAATTATCAGCGAGGCTAAATTATTCATGAGAATATTAAGAAGGAAAAAATATTTTCATAAAAAAAAAAAAGTAAACCTCACACTGTAGTGACAGAATTAGGTTAAAAATAGAGCCGTCTCTGGGAAAGACCATCGAATTTGAATTAGCTCATCACTCTGAGCAATTCTGGTGCGTCAGCAGGTTCTTCCTTGCCATATAGTCATTTTTGTAGGTTTAAGTAAAAATAGGAACTGGTACACAGCCTAAACAAGCTGCACAACGAACCCACCTTCCCAGCCACTCACATCTTGGGAAGAGGTTGCTGCTGCCTGGCCTGATAGGACCTCCTCTTCTGTTTGGCATCTCTACTAATGCTTGCTGTCTTTCCTCACCCATACTGTTCTTGCCCACCCCCATCCCTTTCACAGCTAATGATTCCCCGTTCTATTGGATTTTTTTTTTTTTTTTGCATAACTTATTGCATTGGAGGATTTGTTTCAATTTCCCTGAGATCTTACAAATTAAATTGCCCATCCTTAACTTTTTCAGCTTTTCATCACCCTGACCCACTTTATGTTGAAATGTGGCCAGTTTGACAGAAGTGAAAGCTCCTTCTAAGGCAGTACTTCTGAATCTTAGGAATATTTCTGGGTCAGAGACCCCCTTCCAGAATTTGATGGCATCTACGGGTCCTTCCCCTGGAAAAGTGCACATCTCTTACACACACATGCACACGTGCATAGAGTTTCGCATAAATTGACAGAGGCCTCCGGTATCCCTGAACACATTCGTGGATCTCAGTTTGAAAATTACATGGCCAAGGAGCAGCTCGGGTTGAGCATGGGGTGCGAGGGCCTCACAGGGAAACCTGGCCTGCATCCTTGCCAGCACCGGGACCATGTGGAAGAACAGGGTGTGAGGGGCTGGAGAGGGGAACGTGTCCCCAAGATGCAGATGCTATCAAGCCCTTTGTCATGGAGGACCAAGGATGCAAATAAACCTTCTGTTTCCAGAAAACAGCATTTGTCCAAAAGGGTGGGAAACGAGCGGTTGTGACTTCCCAGCTCAAGGCCACTCTCCTTTGCTCTCTGCCTTCAGTCACCTTGACCTTGCTCAAGTCCAGTGATGGGTGCTGGGCCTCTCAGTCTGCTGGTGAAGACACAGAGAGATGGACATTTCTGAGTGAGGCTGAGACAGCAGAGAGGACTCGGTGTTCAGGAAAATGAGACTTGACCTAGTGAGAAAAGCACAGAGTCCAGTGTCGGGTTTTTCCCTGTACTAAGCAGAAGGAAACGTTATTACTGATTTGGGTCCCAGTCAGGGTCACTGGGTGCGTTGATGGAGGCTGGTTCCTCTTTTATTTCACGTGACTAGTCTTTAAGTGCTAACAAATAGTTAGGAGTTCTTCCACATAGAAGCCACTGGAAAACCTCACCTAGAATTCACTCTAAGCCCTTCTGCCGCCGCTGTGAGCTGTGTGACTTTCGGCAACCTAACTGACGTCCCTCAGGCTCCTCATCTGTGCGATGGGAACTTGAGTGTTTTCCTCTCCGGACTGTGAAGTCATGGAGTAGCTGCCTGGCCCCTTCTATGTACTCTCTGAGACCCAGATGCATCTCAGTCCTGACCAGGCTGCC
Organism: Theropithecus gelada; assembly: GCF_003255815.1. NCBI lineage: Eukaryota > Metazoa > Chordata > Mammalia > Primates > Cercopithecidae > Theropithecus > Theropithecus gelada. The sequence goes on along the minus strand of NC_037671.1, from coordinate 6,098,046 downwards.
ATATGCCTGCACTGATTTGGGGGAGAATTAAGGAATGAGAGACAGGTACTGCAGAAGCCTGTTCCTAGGGCAATGGGAGAACAACCCTGTAGGTGCCATCACATCCAGCTTGCTAATGCCCAAGATGATGGCATTATTGGAATAGACATTTCCCATTGCACAGTAAAGCATGAGCAAAAAGACAGAGACGTTTTCAATGATGGCCAAAGAACAGGCTTTGAATACCCAACTAACTGAACCAGACTGACCCTTTACCCTGCCTCAAAAATTTGATTTCTGGACTGTTTTGGAAATGTACTTTGGCCTTCTACAGGCCATGAGACTGATACTCTTGCCACTAATGCAGTTATCACCTCAGGGAAGCAGAAAGCTCCAGGGAAAAGAGCATTTCTTTTAAAATACACACACACTTCCCTCTAAAGGTTTGCTAGCAGATGTTTGGTAGAGACAGAAGGCATCTCCTCAGGGGCTGGCGGGGTGCTTGCCATGATTGATTGCCATGTTTGCACATAAATAAGTTCTTGTTCATCTGCTCACTGCCTAAGACCTGGTGTTAATCCCCCCTGCCCTTCCTTCTGGAGGAAAATGATTTCTGCCGGGGGAGTTGAGTAACACTGACAAATACCAACTAAGTTTTCCTGTTGAGTGGAGGATGGGGTGGGAGACAGGCCACTTGCCTGAACTCGGTCTTATCCACCATTGCTAGGATCCTGCCTGTCCAAGGTTCGTGGTGGCTTCTGCCGGGGATGAGGTCGGGAGGTGAATTATTAAGCTCTGTGCTGTAAGTCGCTCTCTGAGGCTGATATTTTGGACTGATGTTTAGCTTATGAGAGTGGTCTGTGAAGTTTTGTGAAATTCAGCAATCACATAGATCGCATAGAAGTATTGTCCACATGAGATAGCTTGAGTAGCAATAACTCAGGAACAGTCAGTTTGCACGTACTACTGGTGGTAATAATGCTAATAAAGTAAGAAGTGATTTGTTGAGTCAGGAACTGCTAGGGACTGAGCATGTATTAACCCATCTCCCCACAACACTGTGAGTTAAATAATTAACACCATTTAACAGAGGAGAATACCATGGCTCACAAGGTGGACCAAGGCTACACAGCCCTAACATAGTGACATCATACCTCATACCCTTCTCTTTTCTTTTTTTTTTCTTTTGAGACAGAGTCTCGCTCTGTCACCCAGGCTGGAGTGCAGTGGTGTGATCTCAGCTCACTGCAACCTCCACCTCCTGGGTTCAAGCGATTCTCTTGCCTCAGCCTCCCTAGTAGCTGGGACTACAGATGTGTGCCACCACGCCCGGCTAAAATTTTTTGTATTTTTAGTAGAGACAGGGTTTCACCGTGTTAGCCAGGGTGGTCTCGATCTCCTGACCTCATGATCCGCCTGCCTTGGCCTCCCAAAGTGCTGGGATTACAGGCGTGAGCCACCGCGCCCGGCCATACCCTTCTGTTTCTGATGCTGACACCCGTGGTCCTTCACCGTGTCTTCTGCTGTTGCATGATGCCATGCACACTCCGACGCAGCATCATTACTGTGACAACTTAAAGGATCCAGAGAGAAATTAAGTGAATAGCAGATAAGAAACTACCATGTCTTTGGTTAGCAAAGTATGTCAGCCAGAAGATAAACTTTTCTGCTTTTCTTTTTCCTTCTGTTGCTGATGTTTCCAGTAGACTTAGATTAAGGATGCATGCATTAGGGACATGATGACTATGTTTTTAATGTTTTAAAATTTTTAGGAGGAAAGACTGAACGTATGGTTCAGCCCTTGTCTATAGGAACAACAGAAAAGAATATTTTTTAGTAGGATTCTCCTGGAAAATCCAGGAGGATCATTTCCAGAGTTTTAGGTCTAATTTGTTTTCTTTAGTGTTAGCTCTTTGCCAGAAACACTATTAAATAGAGAATGTGCTACACAAGGGCACCGGGTCTGCCCACTGCTTCATCCCCAGCACCTAAACGGTGGCACTTATTCAGTCAGTCTCGGCAAGACCAAGTGCCTGCCTGGACTGGATCTACAAGCCAGTGTTTTAGGAAATTCTGTTCTGTGTCAAAGCAGCTTCACTGTAGTCTCCTCCTGTGTTTTCCCAAATTAAACAAAGAACAGAGGTCATGTCCGTCTGGAGCTAGGGCGTTTGTGGGTTTTTTATTTTTTTTTTATTTTTATTTTTTTTTGAGACAGGATCTCACTCTGTCGCCCAGGCTGGAGTGCAGTGGCGTGATCTCAGCTCACTGCAGCCTCCACCTCCTGGGTTCAAGTGCTTCTCCTGCCTCAGCCTCCCTAGTAGCTGGGACTACAGGTGCGTGCCACCACGCTCAGCTAACTTTTTTTTGTATTTTTAGTAGAGACAGGGTTTCACCATGTTGACTAGACTGATCTCCAACTCCTGACCTCAGGTGATCTGCCTGCCTCGGCCTCCCAAAGTGTTGTGATTACAGGCATGAGCCACTGCGCCCAGCCATAGGGCAGTTTATTAGTTAATAAACTATACAGCAAACATCTGTGCCTCATTCTCTCTGCCCTTTAACGTCCCCTTGGCTCCCTGGGGCTCAGATCATTCCAGGGACCTCTGCCCTTTTTTGCTGTCCCCCTACCCCCTCTCCACTGCACTGCCAGAGTGAGCTTTCCAAACCCAAACCCATTGCATCACTCTTCAGCTTCATGTCCACTCAGCTGCTCTGACTGTCCCCAGGCCAGATTCCAAGTCTTAGCCCACACGTCCCGGATGGTGGACAACACCAGCTCATCTCCCGCCACTCTCCGTGCTGTGCTTCTGTCAGGTGCCTCCTGCTCCTGTGTGGCTGCCTCAGCTGGGAGCGAACTGCCCCCTCCAGCTGCGCCCTGCATGCGTGAGACCTCTCGCTGAGCCTGGAAACACAGCAATAGGATCACTTCCCTATGCCCCCCTCACCTCTGTGTTGAATTTAGATGCCTCCTATGTGACCTCATCACATGGTGTGACCAGGGAGCCTGCACTTGGTGTGACCTCATTTTTTTTTTTAAAGAAGGGAATGATTTTTCTTTTTTAAGGAGGGAACAAATCTAAAAAATCTTTGTCCTAGAGTCAGAAAACCTAGGTTCAGGTCCTAAAGTTGAGGCTTTCTTAGCTCTAGAACTTTGAGTAATTTACTGTAGAGAGCTGATGTTGGTTCCTTGAAGTATCACATGGGAATTGTGCCTATTATGTCTTACCTAGTTGCCATGAAAATCGAATGCACTCATATGCATGGAGAGGTTTTAGAAGCTATAAAACGCTGTCAAGTGTTTGGTGGCACCATAAGAACAGTTAGTGTTAATTTCCAAGCAATACAATATTGCATATTTGTGTGCAGATAATGAACTTTCTACTACCTTTGACTCATCCCAAAGAGGTTCGTGCAAGTGCCCCGGGAGAGAGGGAAGGCAAAAGCTCTATTGGGTAAGATGCCCAAATGTCAGACCATGCCAGAGCTTTCTGTTGTGTGGGCCCATGGGCCAGGCCAGATAAAGTCAGTACCCTTTGGGGCCACCAGCTACACCCAAATGTCCTTCATGCCTTTACCATGCCCAGAGGCAACTCATGCCTGTGAGGATCGGCCAGTCCCTGGCTCTGCCCCATGTCCTGTCTCCTTTTGGAATGTAGAGCTAGTGCCCCAGAGAGTACCAGGATGGGGGCAGGGGCACCAGAGTAGAGTAGATGGCTGAGCAGAGGCCAAGGAGGTAGCTCCCACAACCGCCCCAGAAAAGTACCCCCTTTTCTCTCCAGAACATGGCAGTGGTTGAAGCCAGGAAGGACCAGGCTGGAACACAGTGCTTTTTCCTTTATGGGGTGGCATTGTCCTCTGGAGAATCGTAAGCAGGCACCTTAGTGCTGAAGGTGCTGTGTCCTAGTTTGGGTGTGACTGCCAGGTGCCCACACTGGGCCCAGGGCCGGCCACGGGCAGCAGCCTATCACATCAAGGTGAGCAGCAGGCCACGGATGGGGGCAAAGCCCATGACCCATATCCCTGCTCATTCCTTTCCATCCCCTCCCCTTCTCCCTCACAGCCTCTCCTCAGCCTGTCCTGGGGCATCACAGTCCCCCGAGGAGGAAGCCTGGGCCTGTCTTAGGTCATGTTCTGGTGGTGGCCTGGCCCCTGGGACAGAGCCCTACAGACCATTGCTGAGCATTCAATCCTGCTGTGACACATGGGCTGTGCTACCGGAGCTCACCCATGCTGCTGGCCTGGTGAGGACAGGCCAGCCAGGGCTTCAGGAAGAGAAAATGACTTTGGTGGAGGGGAGACCCAACTGCTTTTGTATTTTGTGTTAATTTAAAATGGCAAAGACATAAGTCACAAAAAAAACATGCCCCTGCCTAAGCGTGCTATGCCTCACGTCCCAGTTGAGTGGAGAGTCTGTTTCTGACACTCATCAGAAGTTGCAGGCAGGGCTGCGGGATGTCTTGGGGTGCAATGAAGGGTCCTGGGTAGATGTTCTCAGGCAGGGGCATCACCTGCTATAGGCACAGGGGCTGGGCTGCCTGGGCTGGCTGTGGTGGGCACAGACCCAGCCAGGGTGGCCAGCTTCCAAAGAAGTAGGGTTAGCAGGACACTCACGCGGTGACAGGATGCTGTGCCTGCCGAGCGCTGAGCGGGTCAAGTGGGAATGCAGATCCAAACTCTCTTCCTCGGGCTCTGAGCAGTCTGGAGTTGAAAGGCTGTTAATTGGCCAAGCCTATTTAATATTTCATTCACACACACATGGAAACAAAGAGGCGGTCACGGCAAAAGCTGGCACAAGACATTCCCCTGTCCCCACCACCCCATTCCCCTTGCCCTCGAAATCTTTATTCGATGGTCCTTGATGTCTGCATTTCATTCATGCTTCCTCTCCTGGGTCCTGGAGGTCTGCATGCTTCTGGGACCTGCAGCCTTTCTCCATGAGAAGAGCGGGGCTCTGGTTCTCCCAGCCTCACTCTGTGTGGTGGAGACATGGAGAGGCCAGATTTGTAGATGGCATCTTAGGGGTTCTGCCTGGCCCCAAAGTTCCATTCTTGTGTTGCCTTGCTAAAGAGATGGGACGGGGGCTTTGCTGTGCTCATTAATCTCAATCCCATGGAGCCCAGGGCCATGGAGAGATCCCAGAAAGGTCATGGCGTTTGACTGGTTAACAACTGCTTGGTTCAGGAAACAGTATCCTTGGTGGGTGCTTCAATCCCTGATTAAAATGCATGCTAATTTTTATAAAGTGTGCTTTAAAAAAAAACAACAACAACTTTATTTTTCCCTAGAGGACCTCCCAGAGCCTTTAGTTTGCTGACAAGCACATGAATCTGAAGGGAAGGTGTGTAGAATGACCTGATGGGTTTCCTCTGTGTTTCTACAGCGCTTGTGTGCGCTCTGGCGTGACCATCAGCACGCGGCAGTGTGGTGTTGGATTTGGAGTATTTTCCATGCCTGATTCTAAATCCCTCAGAGTGGGGACCGTGTCTTTATCTCCCTAGGTCCTAGCGTGAGAACGTGTCTCCCGCCTTACAGGTGATCCAGGCGTGGGTGCCTTTGCGATCTGTTGAGATGGCCTCATGTTTCTTCTTGCCCCAACAATGTGATTCAGCAAAAAGACAGCCGGGTAACAGTTGCATGGAGCAGTTTTTCTTGGATCCCATGGGGCTTGCTGCGTTGAGACTGGGCTTTCGAGTCTGAATTCAGATGAGAGTGAAGCGTTGCTGATGCAGAGAGACTAATGGGCCCAGCCGCTTGTCCTTTGTAAAACTAGGGACAGAAGCTAAGTCTGGAGACTCGAACCCCAGAGTTTTAGAGATAGAACAGATGGCAGGCAGGTCGCTGTTCTTCTGGGACCCCAGCCTTTGTGGCCTTTCCCAGCAGCTGAACTTTGGGCCCCTCTCTGTGTGACATCCTGCTCCTAACCTGGCCACACCATGCTGCTTGAGGCAGCCACAGCCTGAGCCAGGACAGCTCTCGAGAGAGGAGAACAGGCTGTGGGATGAATTGCCATGGCCACAGATGGAAGGGACCCAACTCCTTAAAAAATAAGAGTGATATAGGAGTCTTTAAGCTTCTCTAAAGGGAGGGCAGGACTTTAGGGTCCCCATGTCCCTCTTATTGAAGCACATTTTCCTCTCTCTTTTTTTTCAGTAGAAAGACGGTCGAGGGGATGTATTCTGTGTGACGCTGCTACAGGCTCCTTTGGGGGAGAAACCCTGATCTAAGTCACAGCTGGCTGGGGTCTTAAGTCCTTGAACAATTTAACTTGGGGTCAGGCATAAAATGGGAGGGGGTAGAAATAGAAAATATACAAACAACAGGAATATAAAATGTGGGACACTTTCTGTGGCCTGGATGTCCCTGCTGCCTCGAGTTCCCCGCAGCTGCTGATGCTCACTAGCATCTCTTATCACCCCAGGACCCGCTCTGACCTGTTCCTGCTGCATCCATTCCCCACCCCAGCATCTTTGCCTGAAGGAAGGCTTTGTCCAATCCTGTTCCCGCCCTGGATGACCACACCACCTGTGGGCCTGCCTGGCCGGACGCAGGTCTCCATCAGAGGGGCCTGTCTGCATGGGGGTGCCTACACATCTGTCATGTCGACATCACTGAGGACCCCTTAGGGGCTCAGGCCAGCTCGTGGGCCTCTTTGTCTCCTAAATAACTGGGACAGTATCTGGGGCTTAGATGTGCAGTCAACATAGCAGTAAGTGACCAGAAATACGGAGATGTGTGGACTAAGACTGTTGAGGTTGACTTGGATGTGTGCAAAGGCTCCGAAGTGACCTCCCTCCACTGTTGAGCCGTTGCCTGAAACCCGACTATGAGAATGCAGTTCTGTATTTTAAGGCACATGAGACAAATGCCCCCAAGGATGGTAATGCAGTGAGCTCTGTGACTCACCCCGCCTCCTGGTGATTGAGCTTATCTGATCCTCCTGAGTTTAAGGATCCTTGGGTGGATGGGTGGGCAGGGCACAGCTGAGGCCAGAGCTCTCAAAGGCCAATACTACGGACTTGCCTTTTTTGTTGTTGTTTTATTTGGAGGGGGTGTTTGTTTTATCATGGTAAAATAAACACAGCATAGAAGTTACCGTTTTAACTATTTTTAATCGTACCTTTCAGTAGCAGTAAGTAATTCTCATTTTTACACAGCCATCACCACCCTTCATCTCCAGAGGTCTTTTCATCTTCCCAAACTGAAATTCTGTCCCCAATAAACACTCCCCATTCCCATCCCCTAGTCCCAAGCAGCCACCCTTCTACTTTCTGTTTCTGTGAATTTCACTACCTAAGAACCTATTTAAGTGGATCATGCAATATCTGTCCTTTTGTGATTGGCTTACGTCACGTAGCATACATAATGTCTTCGGCACAAAAAAAGAGTGAAAATTAGAAAAAAGAAAAAATGCTTCCTACATTCTTGGCAGCACTTGTTATTTTCTGTTTGTTTGACAGTGGCCACTGTCCTGATGAATGTGAAGGGGTACCACATTGTCGCTATGACGTACATTGCCCCGATGACGGTGATGCTGAGCACGTTTCCATGTGCTTCTTGGCCATCTGTATGTCCTCTTCAGTTTTTGTTTTGTTTTAAACTTGCATTCAGATGGATAGTTACATGTGTGACCTGAGAAGAACCACTCAGTGATGAAGAATAAATGTGGCAACACCAGCTAGCATAGCTTAGCAGCATCTGTTATCTGCCTGAGGGCAGTGAATTCCCAGTGAGACGCTCATTCTAGTACTGTCCTAGAATGAAATGAGTCTCAGCTGGCGTGTTCCTCACTCTCCTTCTCAGTGCCCATCTTTTTCTTAGTTGAAATGATCTGTGATTCTGGATGCAGCCTGTGTTGTTCTGTGTCTCTGTGTTGCGCTAAATTAATAAAGGAGCTCTCATTTTTGCAGTTATGTATTTTGAACTCCCTGTTCTCTCTTCATCCTGAATGACTGAGACATGATTAGACATTGGCAGAGCGCACCTGACATGGCGCTGATGTGGAAATGCAATGGGCGGCAGCTCAGGGTGCAGACACCACCCAGGACGCTGTGCCGAGGGGAGCCAGGGCTTCCCTTTGGAATGGCAAAGGCTCCCACCATCCCTCCAGCCCCTGATGGCAGATCCCTTCTCACTTGTTCCTCACTGGAGCTGTGGCTCCTTCTAGTGCATTCCTTGGGTTGATGAAACAGAAACTCTCCTGGGGCCTTTTATTTCATTTTATTTTATTTTATTTTATTTTATTTGTCGTAAGAACATTTACCATGAGACCTACCCTCTTAACAGATTTTAAAGTGTATAGCACAGTATTGTGAGCTATAGGCACAATGTGTGTAGCAGAGTTCCAGAGCTGCTTCATCTCGCTTGACTGAAACTTGATGCTCGTTGACTAGCAACTCCCCACGTCTCCCTCCCTCTACCCCCTGGCAACCATCATCCCACTCTCTGATTTTCTGAATTTGCCTATTTTTACATGCCTCACGTAAGTGGAATCATGTAGTATTTGTCCTTCTGTGACTGGCTTATTTCACTTAACATAATTCCTCCAAGTTCACCCACGTTGTCGTATGTGTCAGAATTTCATTCGTTTTTAAGCTGAATCATATTCCGTTGTATTTCTCACTGTGTTTCGTGTATCCATTCACGCATTAGTGGACCCCTGCACGTTGCTTCCATACCTTGGCTATTGTGGATAACGCTGCAGTGAACATGGGAGCGCTCACCTCAAGTGCTTTGAGATCCTAATTTCAATTCTTTTGGATAAGTACCCGGAAGTAGAACCACTGGATCATATGGCAGTTCTAGTTTTAGTTTTTTGAGGAACAGCCGTACTGTTTTCCATAATGGCTGCGGCATTTTTGCATCCCCACCGACAGTGTTTAAAGGTTCCAGTTTCTCTCCATCCCGGGGACTTGATACTGAGAACCTAACCTGTCTAGCCCCTTCTGCACTGGCCGCCTTTGCAAGAGCTGGTTCCCTCTCTGAAAACTCTCCTCCCATGACTCTTCCCTTCCCCTCACCCACAGGGCAGGGCAGTCCTACTTACTTTTCCCTTAAGCGAAAATCCAAATGCTGCCTCTTTGGTGAAGTCTTCCCCAGGCCTCTTCCCTTTCTTTGCATTCCTGCAGCACAGGACCCCATCTGTGTCTTACAGGCATGTGTCTCTTCCATCAGACTCTGAGCCCCTTGAGGCCGGTGGTGTGGCTTCATCGTGGCATCTCCCGTGGCATGGTGCTAACTCATCCTCCTTGCTGAATAAGTGAATGAAATGCATTCATTATGCACAGCCTCCTTCTGTTTTCCATGATTTGTCATTATTCAGTGTTTTCTGTGAACCAGGAGCTGGGCGTGGCTTGTTAAGTAAGGACACAGTCCCCTAAACTAAGGAGCTTTCAGGTTGGTAACCAGAAAGGGAAATTCTACGTTTTTTATGGCAAGCTTTTAGACATCTTTTTGATATTTAGAATGAAGTAAACACAGTAGATGTAGTCCAATTCTGGAAATCATTTAAGACCTGAGCCTAATTCAGCAGGTAGAAAGCCAGGAAGAACACACCTACCTTGTATTTGCAGTCCTTTCCTCATGCTACTTGATAAGGGAATTAATCCTTTATCATACTATTGCTGAGCCACACCCCCATTTAAAAATAAAAATTAGGAAAGCTGTCTGGATAATTATTAGCAAAGACTTTACAGAGGCTGGGATGAGTCCTCCAGCCGGTTGTTTGCACTGGGAGTTTTATAGTGTACTTGACCTTTGCTTAAGGTAAGGGAGTTTGTTTGGCAAAAACAACGATAAATATTCCCATGGCATTGGAATCCTGCTGGATTTCTGAGACTCTGGGAATGCAGATGTGGGCACTGGAGTAAATGTGAGCATTTCATTACAGTGCCTGCCTTGTTTTGGGGTTTTTTGGTTCTGTTTTGGTTTTCTCTTCCGGGCTGTATTGCTAGGTTTACTGCTTTAAAATTGTCTTTATGGTTCAGGCTGCTGCAGCCTTTAGAACAAACCACAACAGTTGGGATCTAGAAGCCTGCGCGTCTCCTAGAGGCACCGCCCGCATCACGGTGTCCATGGCCTGACCTTTGAAGGGGCTGTTTCCCATCTCGGAAATGGGGATACTACTTGATATTCTTATTTGTAGGATTTGGTGAGGGCATAGGAGGTAACACATCCACAGATGCTCTGAAGGGCTTGATCGTGATCGTGCACCTTATTACGGGTGGTTGTTGATATCTTGGGCAAGTTTCAAGACCGGGAGGTTGAAGCCAGCCCATCTCACCGCTGAGCCAATAAGAATGAAGACAACATGGTTACAGCAAAGCTTCAGGCTTAGGAAGAAATGTTTCACATGGATGGTGTCCTGGCCAGCGGGTTGGGTTCTAAAATAAACACTGCTGTCTCTGGGGCTGAAGATTTGCCCAGGGCAATGGAGAAGCCAGCGGGGAGGGTAGTGCGGGGAGGCTAAGTTTAGGGTCAGCTTTATTTTCAGAGGCAAATGAGGAAGTGAGAGGCTGCCAAAATCACTCCTCTGAGGCTTCCCCTGCCCCTTGGATGAGGTTGCTGCCATCTCTGAGACGGGACTGTGGCCTTTTACCCTTGTAGGCACCGAGGTTGGATCTAAGACACTGTTTTACCATCCAATCCTGTCAGCTGTTCCATGGCCCACCGTTTCCTTTTGAATGTTTCCAGGAGCCAGAAGTCCAGATCCCAAGGGCTGGCACGTGGAAGGAGAGCCCTCCGGAGACGGCACGCATGCTTCGGTTTCTTTCATGGTTAACTGTGAGATGTTTCTGATGTCACGTGTGTCTGCTACCTGGACTCAGAAACAAGCCTCATTAATAAGTCCCACCCTCACGCCCCAGGCCGCCTCCCCCTCCCACCCCACGCCTCCTCCCTCTCCCCCTCCCCTGTCCACAAGTCTCCCCACACGCTATTTGCTGTGTTTCATCCCCATGAGTTTTCCTTAGGTTTTACCACATCTAGAACACTGTGTTGTACGGTTTTGCCTTTTAAAAAAACTTTCTGGCCGGGTGCGATGGCTCATGCCTGTAATCCCAGCACTTTGGGAGGCCGAGATGGGTGGATCACGCGGTCAGGAGATCAGGACCATCCTGGCTAACACAGTGAAACCCTGTCTCTACTAAAAATACAAAAAATTAGCCGGACGTGGTGGCGGGCGCCTGTGGTCCCAGCTACTCAGGAGGCTGAGGCAGGAGAATGGTGTAAACCCGGGAGGCAGAGCTTGCAATGAGCCGAGATCGTGCCACTGCACTCCAGCCTGGGCGACAGAGCGAGACTCCGTCCCCCTAAAAAAAAAAAAAAAAAAAAAATTTCTACAGATGCTGTCCTACTGTGTTTGTTTTTCTGAACTTCCTTCTTTTTTTATACCTCAGCATCATATCCGGTGGCTCCTCCGTGTGAGTACGGAGACAGGGAAAGAGTGAGAGCAAGGCTGGCTTTGAGAGCTGGGGTTTGTGTAGGGCTGAGTGAGACCTTGGGCTCCCATGGCCCAGGACCTAAGAAATAGCAAAGGAGAATAGTAGATGAACCCGAAATTGAGATTAAATTTGGGAAGGCACAGAAAGGATTGACCAGGCGTCAAGTGGCCTAGCTCTGGAACCTGGGAGTTGGGCAGATACAGCGAGCGGGGCGGGAGGGCCCAGACCAGGCCCAGACTCAGGAGAACAGTAACCTTGTTATGACCTTGGCCTTCACACAGTAACTTCCCTCTGCCCAGGAACGTCCTGTTCTCTTATTCAGATGGTAAGAGGGAAAATATCTATCTATAAATACATTTATATTTCTAAGAGATTGTCATAGAGATGTTTTTTCTCGACCCAGGGAGGGTTGCTGTGCTGCACAGAATAGGATGTGAAGAACCCATGCACAGCATACTTGTCTTCCTCCTGTCTTTTAAGTTCAAAGGCTTCTCACTGGACCTAATAAGTCAATCTCTTTACTCTGATATTATTTCTGATTTCCAGTTTGAAGATGAGAAAACTGATCGTATCAAGGCCTCTCTATTCATCCTATTTCATTTGAAGAGCTACTGGATAGTATTTGGAGGGAGACTTTTTTTTTTTTTAGTGGGGGAGGGTGGCAGCCACAAAGAGGGAACCGTTTCCAAGTGGATAGAGGGCAGGAGCCCAAAGATAAGGATTTGAATACTGCCATCTGGAGAGGCGCTGGGTTTTTTGTTTGTGGTTTTGTAAACCCGGTAGTAGGAGGCTCTTTTTGTTTTTCCTGTTGCCTGTTTAGAGGAAAGACTACAGCACAAATTGTCCAAATGCCTTGTGCTTTTAGGGGCAGAGTTGATACTGTCGCCCTCTGGCCCTCAGGTCCTACTTTGTCTGTTCTGCGTGCTGTCTACCCATGAACTAATGAGGCTGTCTGCATAATAGACATGGAAAGACAAGTGTCAATTGAAGAAGGTGATGTTGAATTATGAGATTCAGCAACCCGTTATGTGGCCACTCGGCCCAGCGTAGTACCTTCCCCATTTGTTAGACATTCACTGTTTGATTGATTAGTAAGAAATTAGAGATGGTGTGGATCATTGAAATCTACAGCAACCCCTCCAACACCTTGACTTCCCCCTAACACTCTTACTGGGACCTCAACTAAAAACAGACTGTGTTTCAGTTCATCCATTACTTTACTCACTAATAAATGGTTCATCCATCCTTTCTTGAGTGACTGCTGGACGCTGGGTCTCTTGAGGATGGAAAGACATTGCCTTGCCTTCGAGGCACAGAGTCTCTACTATATGGATGGATCTGACCACAGCACAGCGGTCACTACGGTAGAGGCACCTACTAAATGCAGCAGGGACATGGGAAGAGAATCTGAATCTTCCTGAGATTTTCTTTTGTTTGCCCAACCCACCTCATGTAAAGATGTAAAGCCACTCAAGTAAGAGAAGGAAGAGTCCATGAGTGCCTTTAGTCACTTGCTCCTCCATAAATGTGCATTTCCTGTTGAATTTACCTTTGAAGGGTCTTGAAAGGAGTGTCTTTGCCCATCCAAAGTCCTGACTGCCTCTCTGTTGGGGCTGGACCATGCTGTGTGTTCTGTGTGTGAGCCCGTATGTGTTTTTTGCTTAGAAGTTGCCTGTGGCTCTTGTCTTGGCCACGCCAACTCTAAGGAGAAAACACATGTGATCACCATCTAAATTTCCACAATCCATTCAGACCTGCCAAGGAGGTTTATGTGTCCAGATAAGTGTCTTAGCTACCTGTCACATCAGGATTCAGTCAACCTGCCCAAGGAACAGCATTTTTCCTTGTGCCTTCTTAGAAAAAGTAAAGCAGCCCACGCATAGAAGACCTGGAAAAGTTGGTAGTCTGGGATCTGTAAGGAGCCTCTGCATGAGGCTTCCTCAGTGCTGTCATGCTCTGGGCCAGAACTGGGGTCCTGGGAAACACTGGCCATAGAGGGGAGAGTCTGCCTCTACTAAGAAGGTGGGAGAATGGTGTTGCTTCCTGAGGAGGGAGCCTTTGGGAACAGCAACCCTGGAAGCTAGAAATCACATGAGTACATTTGGGTGGCAGTGCACAGGGCAGTAGAGCCACATCATAGCTTCAGTAAGGGGACAAGGAGAGCACATCCCCTTACCTGGAAAGGTATCGCTTGACTGATCTAGTGATTTGGGAACAAAAACTCCAGTAGCCCTTGTCTTGTGATTTTCAGCTGAACTGTTTTTGTAATAGTCTTATATATGTGATTTTGTAAAGCATAATGAACACCTGAATTGAGCAGGTGACGTCGTGAAGCCCAGCACGAGGGTCACGGCATTTCCCATTGGCTTCCCTGAAGCCAAACAGCTCAAGCCAGATGTTGAGACACAGGAAGTTATTTTAACAAAAATGCCATAGAAGAGGGCAAGATTGGCAGGCGGGAGCACCAAGCAGCACCTCTTCATTGGGGTTCTGGCTGTGGTACAGGAAATCTAACAGACACAGCTTCCCTTTTTTTGTTCAAATGCTGGAAAACCAGGTTTCGGTTTAGGCAGCCAGGTAAAGGCCCACAGTTATGTGCCTTTTATGGCCCTTTGCCATCTTACCTTCAAAATCTCCAAGAGTAACAGATTATTCCTGTGAACAAGGAAGTAGTAATACTTATATGTAATTTTAGATTAAGCGGACAACTCACGGGTGAGACTTTGCATCCCTTGACACAGTCTGGTCATTGCTGAGGAACAGGGTACAAAGTTTTAAAATTTAAGGCAAAAAGTGAATATAATCACTGTATTAATCAAATGTTGACCCTGTTCCTCAGCAACAAAGTCCTGTTGGGACAAGCTGACCGCAGGGGTTCTGGTAGCAATGTGCAGGTCACAGGAGCCACCGACCTCCTCCCAGGTGTTTGCAGGGCGTGCGGCTGGTCCACGCGTGTCTGGAGAGCATCTCTAAACTGCTGTTGGCTGTGAGTTTGCACTGTGTGCTTTTCCTTCACGTAGATTAATTAAAGAATTGTCATTTTTCTGCTTTTTGAACACCTGTAAGCAACACCATTTATTCTCAGACCTCCAGGAAGCTTATCAGTTTTCATATGCTGTGAGAGTATGATTTAAGGACTCAAGTGAGTCCATTTTCCATGATTCAGGTGAGACCCAGTAGCAGGTTTCTCATTTTCAGATGGAGAAACAAGAATGAGGCAGAGATCAGAGCCTTTTTTCCCTTTTGTTATGGCTGGGGTTGGTATGTGCTCGTATGGCTGGGGCTCAGCACGTGCTCACCTGCTGTCTTTCTCTCTGTCTGTGTATGTGTGTGTCTGCGAGTATGCCTATGTGTGTATGTGGCTGTGTATGTGAATGTGTCAATATGTGTCTGTGTGTGTCTGTGCATACATGCTGATGAGCTTCGGTGGCTATGTCCATGTGTGTGTGTGTGTCTATGCATGTCTGTATGTGCTTGTGTTTGTGGCTGTGTGTGTGTGTGTGTCTGTGCGTGTCTGTGTGTGCATGCTTGTGAGTGTCTATGGCTATCTGTGTGTGTGTGTGTGCATCTGTGCATGTCTGTGTGTGTATGTTTGTGAGTGTCTGTGTGTCTGTACATGTCCGTGTGTGTGGTTTTCGCTGTCAGAGCAGCAGGACAAGAGGCACTCTCACATCTCCTTCCACAACCTGCCCTGCTCCTCCCTTCCTTATCTGTGGTCCTGGCGGGCCTGGTTTGCCCATGGCCTCTGCCACCTCTCAGCACTCCAGCAGCCCTGTCTGGGGAGGGGAGGCCATGGGGTGCTTTTGCCTTGACTCCCATTTCAGAAACGGAGCAGCCTTGCCAGTCAGGTGACAGTCATCCTCCCAGAGCATCCCTCCCTACTCTCCTGTTCGGTGTGGCCTAGATGGGAACTCCATCTGCCTCAGGGTGGTCCCCATGACTGCAGCAGCTGAGGCCTTGGCCCTGCTTCCCATCCTCCTGCTCACATGGGGGTCATGTACATTTGATGAGAATGCGTTAGAACCTGGGTTTCCTGGCTCAGTCCTGAATGAAGTAGCAAGTCTCCTTGGGGACAGTTTTGATACCAAACAGCAGAAATATGGCATCCATAGGGCCCACCCTGTGGGACAGTGTGGCTGGGGGAGGAGATGTGTTACGGACTCTTCGAAGTGGCCAGTGACGTGTTCTTAGGCTAAAGCCAGGAAAGGTCGAGGGGAGAGAGGTTTCCAGAGCAACGGGTGGGAGGGGTGGGCGGGAAGCCACACAGAGGGCTGTTGACTGAGCCTGGATGACTGCTCATTAGTCCTGACCATCCTGTACTTGTGGGCTGAACGTTCCCCACTGCCTGGCACGCTCAGGGCAACCCCCAGGATTTGTGTTCATTCCCCAGCTCAGCCACCCCCACCCCATAAAATCTTGAGATTTGTCTTTTTGCCAGCACTCGCTGATAACATCAGATTATTTTTCCCCAACCCTTTTCCTTCGCCCCTTCATTTTCCACCCCAAGAGGCTAAATTGCCTGGCATTTTCCACCGCACTCCGATTACACTGGACAAAGGGCCATCCGGCTAGAATGCTAATAGGGAGATTTTTTTTCCATCCCGCCTGAGCCTCACAAAAGCTGGGGGCTTTAACTGCGGGGCCTCTCTAGCTCTCACTTTCTTTCCTGTAATTCTATACAAACGGCATTAGCCTTTTATGAGGTCTTTGTTTGTGGCCATTCTGAGGGTACTTTTCATCTCACATGGGTTTCTTGAATTTTAAGTGGAATTTGTTCAAATCGGCCTGGCCTTGCTTCGCGTAGAGGAAATGCAGGCTCACCATTATAAGTTAGTAAATTCAAAAGGGATTTTTTTTTAAGAAAAAAATCTTTCTCTTTCACCACAAATTAAATGCCTCAATAAGAGAAGATGATTAAAAATTCAAGTGCCCTTTGAAGACACAAGATGATTGACCTCAGAATGGGAGTGAGAAGGACAGCGAGACCAGCTCCCCATTACCCCCAAGAAATTCCATTTGTTTTCTCTCTCTGATGTGAAAATAACTCAGTCTCCCTTGAGGAATCTGCTCTCATAATAAAAATCACCATTTGCATTTTTTAAGTGATAATGCCTATTTTTCTGTTAGAAACTGAAGGAAGACTAAAACACGCTGGCTCTGACAACCAGTTTGACGAATGGATCAGTTAATCCAGCCTGCAGCTGTCAAAGCTTCAGAGCAGGCCTGGGCCAAGTTGTCTGCAAAGGGCCAGACCATGAATATTCTGGGCTGTGCAGGCCAGACGGTCTCTGCCCCACCTACTCCCTGCTACCGCAACAGCAGCCACGGACAATCTGAAAGTGAATGAGTGTGACCACATTCCACAAAAGCCGCGTTTATCGACACTAAAATTTCAATGTCACGTACACTTCACGCAAGAGATATTATTCATCTTTTGGTTGCCTTGAACCATTTAAAAACGTCAAAACCATTCTTAGGGACAAGCTGAATAAAATCAGGCAGTGCATGGTACAAAAACAGCAGCCTTCAGCAGGATTTGGCCTGAGGGTCATTGTTTTCCAACCCTACTTTAGAGCAGCTTTTACAACTGTAGTTTATGACACATTAGGGCTTGGGTTAAGGGTTATAGAATCCATTGAGTGGGTCCTGCCCAGCATTTTTAAAGAAAAAAAGTAAAATTAAGTGCATCACACACAATAAGGGTTAAGTATTGTTTCATGAAACTTTGGGGTGGGTGTGGGGGGGGTGTGTGTGTGTGTGTGTGCATGCATGCTGAGTCACTATGCCGTCCCATACTGGGAAATAATTTTCTATCAACCATGGTCCTGCTCATCCACCAGACTTTTATGTGCTTCAAAGAACACAAAGACCAAGAACCAAGGGACTGTGAATGTACTTAGCCCACAAGAGGGGATGGAGGTGACCGTGATCATCTGCCTTCATGTATCACAGGAACCAAGAGCCCTGGAAGAGGTGCTCTGTCCCGGGTCTGTGATCAGAGAGCGACGAGAGCAAGAAGCCACCACCTTATCTTTCCTGAAGATATGAGGTTGCTTGAAGCACTGCCCACTCAATATGAATTTCCTGCTTTCATGTGAGGCTTATTTCTGAGTAGTTCAAAGAATTCATCTTCTCCACTCTGCTTTCCACCTCCCAAGATTCAGTGATATTTAAAGCACTTGGGTGGTTGAGTATTCAATATTCTTCACCAAACAGAAATACAGTAGTGTGTGGGAAGAGGGGCCACGCATTTTAATCTGATGAAAACAGCTCATGCCAGCCGTGACGGTTAGCCTAACTGCAAGCCAGGCTGTGAGGAGGTGGAGGAGGAAGGAAGGTATATTTTGGTACTATAATAATTCAGGGTCTGCAGGGGATGCCCCATGGGTGAACTACATTCTAGAGAGGGTTCCAGAAACTCCAGGGGCCACAGGGCTTGCCTGGGGGTTAGCATCGTGATTTGGTGGTGGGAGTCAATTTGGCCGAAGAGTCCTCGGATAGGTGGGATAGGGAGAGAGAGGCTGCCTCTTAGGTCCCCAGGAAGTGAGGAGGAAGAAAGACAGGTAGGAGACAGAAAGGTGTTTGGGGCTCCCATTGCCCAGTCTGAAGCCCCAGCTCAGTGCTGAGCTGCTAGGGCAGGCTTCCTCGAGGGCTCTGCAGGGAGAAGCGCCCAGAGGCCAGTTGGCCCCAGTGGGAAGCGCCCCATCGCCCAGCTGTTTGCAGAAAAGGCAGCTGTCCTCAAGGGCAGAAGCAGAGGAGCATCCCCCCATCCCTGTCATCCTGCTCGGGGGAGGCTTTGTGACTTTCTGGTTTACCCAGAGGGAAACACTGTTTACTTGTCTGAAGGGGTAATGAAAGGTGAGTGTCTGTTTCCAGAGTGGTGATGAGGGCTGGGGAGACAGGTGGAAGGAAAGACAGTACCAGTTGACGCTCCTCTGGAGCAAAGCCCCTAAATTCCTAAGCCCTCCCTGTCCTGGCTCTGGCTCACGGGAACCCGGTCCGTTGGCTGGGAAGGGTTTGTCTCCTTGTGACCCAGGATGCTTGCTCTAAGATTCAGTGACTTTCTGCAGCTGGAAGGTTTGAAGCTCATGTTTTCCTTGGACAGTTTGCTAGTTGGATCTTGGGATGAAGGAGCAGGCACTAGGGTGAAGTATCTGGCCTCAGGTGTTGGGTGGGTCAGGTTCTAGGAGTTGGGAAGGGCACCACACCCAGCTCAGTGCTGGGAATGTGGTAGATGCTCATGTGATTGCCAGGTCAGCAAGTGCCGAGTGCTGGGCTGCATTTTTCCATCAACAGGGCCGGATTCTATAGTGGGCACTCACTTAGGTGCAGACGGGACTCAGTAAGAAGCAGTGGCCTTGCTAAATAAAGAACCTGAGAGCAAGACAAACACAATGCAGACTGCTGTTGTCACTCTGAGCAGATGGCCACAAGTCACCCAAAGCTCAGGTAAGAAGAGAAAACAGAAGCTTGTAGAAAATACAGCTCCTGCCCCCGGGAAAGATGGCGCCTAGGCCTTGGTTCAGAGACCAGAAAACACAGCTCCTGCCCCGGGAAAGATGGCGCCTAGGCCTTGGTTCAGAGACCAGACCCCTTAGTTGTAGTAGTTGTTCCAGGCCATGGTCAGAAACCAATTCCCTCCCTCACCTCCCCTCGTCCCCACCTCCTTCCGTCCACAAGCATGGAGTCGTGGCACGTGCAGGCACCAAGGATTAGAGGTTTGGGACTGAAGAAGACAAAAAGAATGTCTCTTTCCTCCTGGAGCCTTCCAGAGCAGGAGACACACAGCACGCGGGTAATTAGATAAGTGTATCCCCCGCAGCTGGGACAGGTGCTGTGAAGAAGCCTGCGGTGAGGTAAGAGAGCCAGGGAGGCCTGAGTTAGATGAAGGAGTGGAGAGCAAAAGCCTCCCTGAGGACACGACACCACGCAGAGACAGGAGGGTGTCCAGGCTGGGCCACCAGCCGCACGCCTCCCAACGCTGGGCAGAGCTTCATCTCTAGCATTACAAGGAAGGACTCTTGGCCGCAGCCTGAGGGCAGGGCAGACTGTATAGGACCTCCTATGCCAAGCTAAGACTCAGGAATCATGGATAAAGTGAGTCTCCAGTGGCGATTAGATGAATAATGAGAAAGTATCAGACTTTTTAAAAATTCAATATGAAGTCATAAAAAAAATCAGATTTTTGACCAGGCGCCATGGCTCATGCCTGTAATCCCAGCACTTTGGGAGGCCAAGGCAGGCAGATCACGAGGTCAGGAGATCAAGACCATCCTGGCTAACATGGTGAAACCCCGTCTCTACTAAAAATACAAAAATACAAAAAACTAGCCAGGCGTGGTGGCAGGCACCTGTAGTCCCAGCTACTCGGGAGGCTGAGGCAGGAGAATGGCGTGAACCCAGGAGACGGAGCTTGCAGTGAGCTGAGATCGCACCACTGCACTCCAGTCTGGGCAACAGAGCGAGACTCTGTTTCAAAAAAAAAAAAAAATCAGATTTTTATCCTAAAAAGTATAGATCAGAAAATGTAAAGTAGGAGGAGAAAGAGAAGGCCATTGAGAAGAACCAGGAGGTAGCCAACATGAGCGATGAATGAGAGAGGGAGACTGGGAGAGAAGCAGAAGCAGCTTGGGAGACCCAAGAGATCAAGCAGAGACCCGAGGCATTTGGCAGTTCATTGCATGACTAGGCCCTGCGTCCTGTTACCCAGGGGAAGGAATGACTAAGTGCTCCTGTTGTGATTAAATTCTCCTCTGCAGTTCAGCTCTCAGAGGTCAGCTGTCATGACACTCCAATGTTGGGGGTGGGTTGCTGAGGTCAGCTGCCAACACTCACCAGAGCCTTCTCTGTGTCAGCTCTTCACCATCCTGAGGGGTGCGAGGAAGTGTGAGAGAAGGACATGGCCCACAAGAACGCTAGGGTCCAGTTGGGGGGACAGATGCATGTGCGTGTAAGACAACACAACCATACAAAATAAGAAGCCATTGAATGTCCAGCAGTGATGCGAGGGGTTAAGTCCATGAGTGGCGTAACTACACAGTCAAACTTCGGGCACTCACAGGACATCACAGCGTAGGGGTAGTTAATGACTTGGGGAAATGTGTGCAATGTAATGTAAAATAACAAAAGCAAACTGATAACCATTTAAAAAAAAAAACTTTTTGAAAGATTTGGAGGAAATATACTAAAATATGAACACTGGGTGTTTCAGTTATTGGTGATTCCCTTAATACATATCTCTGTATTTTCAGGGAATTCCCATGGTATCTTTGTTTAATGTGAAAAGTTAAAACATATGTATGTTGTCCTTTAGATGCTACTAGGGGGTATATGCTGTGTGTTATATGTGTGCCCTGACCCAGGACAGCTTTGCCAGGTCCTAGGTTAGAATTCATCCCAGGTGTCAGCAAGGGCAGAATATTTCTAATAGGACTGAGCTGAGCAAAGGCATGACAGGAAACCAAGTGGAAGATGGGTCCAAGGGACGGCCAGGGAATGGGCACAGCTCCCGTGGACTCCCAAGAGGCTGTGGGAGGGTGCAGTTGGGAGTAGCTGGAGGTGTTGCATGCCTGCCCAGGATCTAGATGTGATGACACAGGAATACAGTGCCAACACAAGGGTTTAAAGAGCCACTTGCTTGCTTGGGAATGCCCTTGTAAGCGGTGTGGCAGCAGATATGGAGGGGACCCTACCCAAGCTGGAACAGAGTAGCGGCAGTAGGGGTGCGCAGTCACTAAGAGGATTTGTAGGGAGGAAGCTGGCTGGACCCTGGGACTTCATCCATGCAGGGGAGGAAGGGGTTGCTGCCTCCAGTTCTCAACCTGGGGTGACTGAGGGAATGCATGGGTCATTAGCAGACAGGAAGTAGATGGAAGGACTGACTTTTGTGCGGAGAGGGGCGGGGTGAGCGCAGCTTCAGGTGTGCAATGCTGGATTTTAGAGGTACATGAGCATGTGAGCAGGTGAGCAGAGACGTTGAGCTGGGACCCGGGCAGAGGTGGCGCTGGCCTGTCAGGTTGGCATTGTGCACATCCAAAGAGAGTCCGTGCCCTTGAATGGCCAGGAGCCCGTTTGGGCTTTGAGCAGTTTGAGGCAGGAAAAGTTTCAGTGGCACCAGGCTGAATCACCCATGGGCTGTAAGTGGAACACTTCAGATGCTGAAGTGGAAGCCTTTAGTGTCAGTGTGACAGCTGACAGACAGCGTGTGTACCATGTCGCCCAGTGTATTCTGCAATACCAAGGAAGACCATAGCGGCCAGCACTCTCGGACAATGGGAGACACCAAAATAAGAAACATGCTCGGCTGTATGTACAGCAGGTTATAAATGTAAAACAAAAACAAAATCTGTTTAGCAGCAGGTAGTCCAGTTCTACTTCATGATTATTTGGAGGCAGAATTGGTTTTACATAATGATAGAAATGTATTGCTGTAGTCAGCAAGCATTTGACCATCTCAATTCCATATAAATACAAGTCCCACGTTTCTCTTATCCTCTTGTCCTGGGAAGGGCACCATGTTTTTAGAAATACAAACTACTAGGGCCACATGTGGTGGCTCATGCGTGTAATCCCAGCACTTTGGCAGGCCGAGGCGGGAGGATCACCTGAGGTCAGGAGTTCGAGACCAGCCTGGCCAACATGGTGAAATCCCATCTCTACTAAAAATACAAAAATTAGCCAGGTGTGTTAGTACCTACCTGTAATCCCAGCTACTTGGGAAGCTGAGGCAGGAGAATCACTTGAACCCAGGAGGCGGAGGCTGCAGTGAGCCACAATCATACCACTGCACTCCAGCCTGGGTGACAGAGCAAGACTATCTCAAAAAAAAAAAAAAAACAAGAAAGAAGGAAAGAAAGAAAAGAAAAGAAATATAAACTACTGGTGCTTTCTTTATAACTTAAAAGTGAGTGCTTTCCCTCTAAGAAGTTGTTTTCTTAAGTTGACTGGAGATGGACTATACAAGACTCAAACATGTGTCTTTCGTTTCTCAGTCATTTGAATGAACCTCGGTCCCCATTGAAACACCTCTGTGTGCTAATCCCCTGGATGCTGATGCCAGGAGTCTACTGAATTTGAGGACGTAGTGGAAGTAACACTAAGATAAAAGAAAGTGAAGAATTCTGACAAAGCCAATTGTTCTTTGCATTCGGACATAGGCACATATTTATTACAGTCTTAGCCATAAGTCTTTTGTCTAGTTAAGTACTGGATACCATTTTCTTTGTATAAAGGAAGTTTGCTCAGCGAGGAGTCCACTTGTTTCCCGATACTTAAAATTTCTTGAACAATTCACCAAGACTAGGAAGATGGTTTCCTCAGCCCAGGCTGCCAGTGCTGCCACGGAATGAGTTTTCTCCTGTGTTTGCTTCTAGCTCCAGAAGCACCTTTACCCCATTCTAAGGAGGCAGCAGGTGGATAGTTTGCAAGAAGCTTCCTTCTGAAATTATAAGGACCAAAATGTGATACTGAAGGAGTTCGTGGTTGCCTAACGCTTACATATTTCAATATGCTTAAAGTTTGGAATTGGTTCTTTCAAGACACTCTGTTCATTTCTACCTCCAGAAAAAGGATCTTTATGCATCACTCTGTGTGTACAAATTCGTTTCACTTTAACCTTCAATGAAATCCCAAACATTTTAGAATGGCTTCTAGTTTTCCAGAAAACTTAGAACCCAGGCTGTTCAGCTCCAGAGCCCAGATTCTTAACCACATGGTCATGTCAGACACTATCGCCTGTGTCCTTTGAACTTTTCAATAGAGCCCTTTAGACTCATCAGAGGGGTCCAGTAGAGCTTCTGCTAGAAAAGGGGAAGGAAAGAGGGGAGGAGAATATGGCACATGTAGAGATTTGGCCAAGCTGTTTTGGGTACACAAGTATTCTCTGTTATTTCTTATGCTTTTTCCGTATATGTGAAATATTCCTTTTTTCATTTTAATTTAAGTTTGATTTTCCTCTCCTTCTTACTTACATGTCATTGAGAATGCTAGGAAGATGTTTTCATTTTGACATGTTAACATCAGATTCTAGATCAGTGCTGTCCAACAGAACATTTGAAGTGTGGCCAGTGCAACTGAAGAACTGAAGGTTTACTTGTACCTACTTTTAATTAATTTAAGTTTAAATAGCCATATGTGACCAGTGTATTGGACAATGCAGTTCTGGAAGAAAAAACCACAGAAACCAAGGCATTCCCCAGTGCTGTCAGAGACTGGACAGTAGATTCTAATTCGTCTACCATTCCCCTTAGCAAAAATCCTCTGAAAATATTTTCTAACTTAGGAATAAGTGAATTGAGTCTAAAATTTACTCGAGAAAATATTCTCAGTATTTATAGAATGTAAGTTCCTTCTTCTGCCATCCTGTGCCTTCTGTCTTATCTTTCCCAAATGAAATATTTTTTTTTTCCTTCTTGTGTATATGTATTTAAGGGCTGCTCTCTGGTCGGCACCAATGTTTGACAGTGATTAGCTCTTCTCTAGGTTTAAATACAGCCGACTCCCCAAGGTCATCAATCACCGTCATTATGTTTGGAAGCAGATGGACAATTCAAGAGCAACCTGGGGTCTTTGGCTGGTTGCTGAGTATTTAATTACGTCTCGACAAACATGGGAGACAGCCCTCATTGATAAGCTTAGCTTGTTAAGGGCCACTCTCATTAATGGTCATGGTGATAAATTGTGCTAGTCTTATTAAAAAAAAAGATGTCTAAAAGGAGGATATTATGTCTGAATGATGAGGATATTTGTGTGTGTGTGTGTGTGTGTGTGTGTGTGTGTGTGTATTTGCCGGGCCTGGGGATGTTTTCTTTGTTCTTAAAGGATAAATCTGGTGTTTAAAATCCGAAGATCTGAATTCAAGTCCTGGATACTATAAACCATATGACCTAAGGCCTATTTGGTAACTAACCTCTTGGGTCCTCCCTGTTAAATGGGATTAGCACTTGTTTACATGGCAAGAGTGTGGTTAGGAATAGATGTGGAAATGCAGTGACTCTGTTTGCTGCTGAAATGGTTCAGAATATGCCACTGGCCGTAAGGATTATTTTGAGCTGACAGCATTTGAGAACCATCAGATACAGGACAAGGGTTTGTCGGAACTCCCCCGTCTACCTGGAAACAGAGTTTTCCCAAAGAATTCAACTGTCATAAACCCCCTTTAAGGGAGATTTCTCCCAACAGAGGCAAAGATGAGAAGTTGGTGCGGGATGAGAAATTGCATGAACACACCTTGCTAAAACAAACCTTCCCTTATGTTATTTCCCCGTGTATTTCTCAGTCATTTCCCACTATTTACTGTCTCTTGAAATCCTAAGCCCCTCCCTGCATTAGGATGGTATATAAAGCCCCAGATTCCAACCTCTTCTCTGAGCCATTTTTGGCACGCCCCTGCGGATATAGGTATGTGAATAAACTTTGTCTTTTCTCTTGCCAACCTGTCTTTTGTCAGTTTAAATCACAGGCCCCAAAGCACTGACCCTAAGAGGGTGGAGGAAAAGGTTTTCCTCCCCAACACTAACGTGAAGATGCTATTTGTGTGATGGCAGTTTCAGGCAGATGAAAAATTCCAGCAGTTTTGCTGACATTTGATGGCAAAAGTTCCTCAAGGTTTGAATTTCCTGGGCCCCCCATCAACTGGCTTCCTGGGCTCCATCTGGAAAACATCTGTTTCTGGGAATCTGGGCTCAGGGCCTCAGGGGACTCTGATGCTATGGGCCAAGGAAGCCCCACGTGGAGAAGCACTGATTTCAGGGACCTCTGCAGACTGGAAGAGAAAAAGGTGTGTGTGTGTGTGTGTTTCAAAGGAGGTGAGCCGTGAGCCCAGGTGGCCTCACTTCCATAGTTTCTGGGGCTGTACTTCATTATGAATTTCAAATTTCAGTATTCGGTTGCCTAAATGAAGTAAGGTATTTCATTAAATTTTGTTTTATCTCAATTTGTTGGCCAATGACTTTTTGAAAGAGAATTATGTTAAAGAGACACATAGTCTTAAAACAGCAAACCACGTGGGGCTGGATTTCAAATTCAGGCTTCCATCTTGAAACAAAATGGTAACTGAAAAGAAGTTTTCATTTTCACACAGACACACCTAAAATTTAAACCCGTGGTACGTCCCTAGAAGAACAAAATGCTAGTTTAGGTGCTGCTGAACCGGGATTATCTTCTTATTTATTTATTTATTTATTTATTTATTTTTATTTTATTCTTTTTTTTTTTTGAGACGGAGTCTGGCTCTGTCGCCCAGGCTGGAGTGCAGTGGCCGGATCTCAGCTCACTGCAAGCTCCGCCTCCCGGGTTCACGCCATTCTCCTGCCTCAGCCTCCCGAGTAGCTGGGACTACAGGTGCCGCCACCATGCCCGGATAGTTTTTTTGTATTTTTTTTTTTTAGTAGAGACAGGGTTTCACCGTGTTAGCCAGGATGGTCTCGATCTCCTGACCTCGTGATCCACCTGTCTCAGCCTCCCAAAGTGCTGGGATTACAGGTGTGAGCCACCATGTCCGGCCTGGGATTATCTTCTCAATGCTACTGAACAGATTTCTTCCTCTATCCATGAATCGAAATATAGATAATCACTTGGGCCCTAGGATTTGTTCAGGAAATGAAAGAAGTACAAGAAGATTTAAGTTGTATGATTTTTAAAAATCCGTTAACTTTTCTTTTAAAGGATTTACAGGCATAGAAAGGATGGCCCTGGCCTGAAATTTTATTCCCAGCTTGTGTTCTGCTTCCTGCGCTCCCCCGTCCCACCCCCCTCGCTTGACAGGGAAGCTTCGGTCACAACAGATGACAAATGAACTGTGCGTGTGGTTTCTTCTCCTTTGCTGCTTTTCTCTTCTGCCAACTCTGTCAAAGGCAGCCCAGCGTGAATCAGAAGTGCTGGCTGAACACTTTCCCCCAGAAGAAGTCTGAGACGGTTTGGTAATCACAGCATTTACATTTGAATGCCACCTAACCCTGGAGCGGTGATTAACCAGTGACTGCAGAGTCACATCCGAAGTAGAGTAATACTGTGATTTTTTTCTGGGTTTTCATGTTCTGGGCCCAAGGAGTTGGAAGAAGAGAGGGAGAGAGAGAACAAAACCCATCCACCTCGGAGTTTTCCGGTGAGGTCTGACATCTGCCATTCTAAAAAGTTTCTAAACTTCACCTTGAAACAGCCTCTTGCGCTGTATAAAAGTTAGCTTTTAGAACAAAGTCTTTTGAACAACTACAACCAAAAGTATGCTTCAATGGCATAACTTTTTTTTAACATTTCAATCCTTCATATTTAACATTTTACCTCTCCACTTGATCCGAGGGAGGGCTTTCTGAGAAACCCTCTTTCCACTGAACCTCGAAACAGCTTCTGAGGTCATCTGTGACTCGGGCCAGCCTCTCGACAATGTCTGTGTGGGGAGTGAGTGTTTCTCTCTATTAAATGCTGTGTTCCGAATGTGTTTCCTTCAGAGCCAGGAGCTCACAGGAGCCCTGTGACCCCTGACTTCACAGCAGGCCACCTTCAACCCTGTGAAAGGAGGGGAAGGTGCCACAGCAGGCATTGGTGATGGGAATGCCAAAGGTTATATGTAACATGAGAGACCAGCCCCTCCTCATTCAACCTGAACCTGAAAGAAGGAGCAGAAGCATGAAGACATGAGCCCTTTAAATATCCTTCCCTTAAACCCATATTGCCCCAGTTTCTGTTTCCCCAAATGGTAAACGTATCCATTCCAGACAGATCCCATCAAAACCCACAAGTACCTAGGAGCAGACTCTCGGTTCTCATGTCTCCAGCACGTCACGGGGCTGCCCTTTTCCCAGTAGCCCCATCTGTTTTCCATAAGGGCCGCACTCTGTCACTTTATAAATTTGCTACGGCAATTGTCTCCTGCTTTTTCACATGGGACCTTGAAAATCGTTTTTGGCCTTTACACAAAGGATCGTTTAGAAAGGTCCTTATACTGTGTTTAGAAATCGGGTCACTTTGCAAGTTGCCATTCTTATGCAAAATGTTCCCAACTTTTGCAAGAATTATAAATGTTTACAAAAGTTCATTTATATCATGGTTACCTGGAACTAAAGGGGGAATTTGTCATAGACTCTGTTGTGGTTACGCATGGGTCCTCAGGCCAGCCCACAGGACTGCTTAATTGTGTCCCTGAATTATTATACTAATGTGCTGTTTGAAGGCACTAGAGAGAATGTGTCGTCCGGGCGTTTTACCTTATATCATCACTTTCTTTGACTCTCACAAACAGTTCTTCCAGATAGTACCTCTTGCCATTTCAGAAGAGAGCCATAAGTATGTTAAGCCTCTTGCTCAATGTCATTCATATAGCTGGTACTTGGAAAATGGAAATTCCAACCAATTTCAAAGCCCTCGCCCTTGCCACTCCCTTCTCCAGGCCATCCCTCCTGGATAACACTGCTTTTGTGGGAGCGCTGTCTGGGCTAGGAAACACCTCCCCTGCGGGGAGAGGAGAGGAGGGAAGGTGTATTCTCATGGACACATTTTTAATTTCATATGTCTACATAAGGAGGCTCAGATGTTCCTCAACCGTTGTTGTTACAGTAAAGGGGTCCTGATCTAGACCCCAAGAGAGGATTCTTGGATCTCACCCAAGAAAGAATTTAGGGCAGGTCTGCAGTGCAAAGTAAAAGCAAATTTATTAAGAAAGTAAAGGAATAAAAGAATGGCTACTCCACAGATAGAGCAGCCCCAAAGGCTGCTGGTTGCCCATTTTTATGGTTATTTTTTGATGATATGCTAAACACGGGTTAGATTATTCATGCCTCCCCTATTGTAGCGTAACTTCCTGACATTGCCATGGCATTTGTAAACTGTCATGGCGCTGGTGGGAGTGTAGCAGTGAGGACAACCAGAGGTCATTCTTGTGGCCATCTCGGGTTTGTTTGGTGGGTTTTGGCCGGCTCCTTCACTGCAACCTGTTTTATCAGTAAGGTCTTTATGACCTGCATTTTGTGCTGACCTCCTGTCTCATCCTGTGACTTAGAATGCCTTAACCATCTGGGAATGCAGCCCAGTGGGTTTCAGCCTCATTTCACTCAGCTCCTGTTTAAGATGGAGTTGCTCTGGTTCACGTGCCTCTGACGTTATGAATTGGAAAGCTGAGGCTCTCATCCCAGGAGGGACGGGACCAGGGCTTGGGAATCAGCTGCACCTGGGGAAAGAACAGAAAACAGAAAGCTTTGTAACAAAGCTTGACAAAGTCTTTGAAGACAGATCACCATCTGTCTCCATCTAAGGCCTGGGTGCCTGGTGGTGGATTATCAGATTGGGGGTGGGGGAAAGCACACTGTTCTAATTTTTATTCAAGTTGGGAGAGGAGTTTTAAAGGATATAAAATCCTGATTGGTAGGAGACTGACATGGATTTTAGCTGCAATGGCAGTAATAGACACAGAGCTATTGCATCACTTGAGGAATGACTGGCTCCTCCCTCCCCTCGACCCTGCTATTCCCTCTGTGGCTCTGTGCTCTCCACACACATCCCCTCTTCATCTGGCACCCCCACCAAATTGTTCAGGCTTCAGCCTAGGGATCACTTTCTCCAGTGGGCCCTTCTTTGGACCTCTCTTGTTCCACGTTCTCCATCTTGTCAATGTTGAGGGAATAGTGGTTCTAGATTAGAAAGAGCTAATGTTCTCAGACAAGAGCAAGAAACCCAAAAGGTGACATCATCTTATATAATTAAACTCTTAATTCTGTATAGGCTTTTAAATCTCTAATAGCATTGTTCTTTTTATTACAAACATTATCACATAGTTACGAAATGGTACAATTTTAAGGATGCAACTCTATGGGAAGAAAAAATGTTTTCCTCTACCCTTTTAGGTTTAGAACCTGGGACCCTGTCAATAAAACTGACTAAAGACAGATTAAGGCTGGGCGCAGTGGCTCACGCCTGTAATCCCAGCATTTTGGGAGACCAAGGCAGGCAGGAGTTCAAGACCAGCCCGGCCAACATGGTGAAACCCCGTCTCCTAAAAACACAAAAATTAGCCCGGGCGTGGTGGCATGCGCCTGAAATCCCAGCTACTTGGGAGGATGAGGCAGGATAATCACTTGAACCCGGGAGGTGGAGGTTGCAGTGAGCCAAGATCACACCACTGCACCCCAACCTGGGTGACAGAGTGATACTCCACCTTAAAAAATAAAAAATAAAGACAGATTAACAGGAGAAAAGGGCATACTTGTACTTGATGTCAATATTTTAATTTTTACATGTGCAGGGGAGTCTCACAGAAGAAATGAAAGCCCAAAGAAATGGTTAAGCCTAAGAACTTATATACCATTTTAACAGAAAGCAATATATGATTTGCGAAATGACAAGACAAAGGAAAAGGCTTGGGGGCTTCTAGGAGCAGTAAATTGTGGGAAGGTAAATATATGGGGAAACCCGATGGAAGATGGGGCTATTTCGTGTGGTTTGTTTATGCAGATTCAAGTCGGTAGTGTCCTCAGTGATGAGTCATCTCACTTCCTCTTGCTCCTGTGGGAGAAGGGGGGGGTTTCGGGGTGATGACAGCTCCACAAAGGGATATTTGTGCCCTGCCTCTAAGCAGAAAGGTGGGTAGAGAGCTTTTCCTGCATCTGCTCTTTCTCCAATTGCCTTCAACTCAAAATAAGCCTTATGCGAAAGTAGCATATTTCCATATTTCAAGGTGACATCCTCTGAGCCCCTTCACAACTTTGTGATCTTGTTCCACATTCCTTTCACGAATTTGAAAACCCAGGACCTGAGGGAGTCCCCGTGGATCACCAAGGCCGAGCCCAGCCTGTGGCCTCTGTGCGCCTGTCGCCACACCGGGCTGTCCTTGCCCTCTGTGGAGCCCGAGCACATAGTACACGGGAAATGCTTGCCCAGGTCCTTGCCCTGTTACCTCTTGTTACCTTCCCACCAGGGCTCTGCAGGAGCCCGGGCTTGAAATCTAGCTTTTCCTTTTACTACCTGCATTTACGGGAGTCAATGCGTTCGTTTTTCCTGAGCTTCAAATAAGAATGTTAACACTGGGGGTGGGACAAAGCAGGATTAAAAAAAAAAAAAAAAAGGAATTTTAACACTTACCACAGAGCTTGTTGTGCAGATGACAAAAGGCACTGTGCCCAGTACCTGGCACCTACACGGCCTCCCTGAATACTCACCACTCTCCCCAGCGGCACCATTGGCAGCTCTGTAAGTGGCACCTCCGCCTTGGGCACACATAGTCACTGAGTGCCACTGTGTGGGGTGGGCTGGAGATTTGCTCCAACAAACGGGCCTCCTGGCTCTCCTGTGGTTGAGGCAGCGCTGAGGAACTCTGTGCATGTGTGTTCAGTGCAGAGTCCTCAGAGGCTACCTTCATGACGGATACTCATGCCCTTGTGTAAATATGCTTAATAAAAGCTAGTCTGCCAGGAGCGGTGGCTCACACCTGTAATTCCGGCACTTTGGGAGGCTGAGGTAGGAAGATTGCTTGAGCTCAGGAGTTCAAGACCAGCCTGGGCAATGTAGCAAGACCTTGTCTCTACTAGAAATTTTAAAACTCAGCCGGGCATGGTGGCGTGTGCCTGTAGTTTCAGCTACTCGGGAGGCTGAAGTGGGAGGATCATTTGAGCCCAGGAGGTCAAGGCTGTAGTGAACCGTGATCATACCAGTGCACTCCAGCCTACGTAACAGAGGGAGACCTTGTCAAAAACAAAACAAACAAACAAACAAAAAAACTACAGTCATTTCTTAATTTACTCAATTTGTTAGCTGAACACTTTGGGTAATAAATTTCCACATGGAAGTTGTGCCTCTCTCATTTCTGTGGTCTGATTCAGGGAGTGTTAGCGTCTGGTAAGTGCTGGAGACGATGCTAGATGTTAGGAAGGACACAGGTGAGAGAGTGGTTTTCCTTTCCAAGGAGCTCGCTGCTTGGCAGTGTAGGGCTTACAACCATCTGGCTTGCCAGGAACATTGAGTTATGTGAGAAGAGCAGCCTGTGAGAAGGGGAATAGGCCTGGGACGAAATCATGGAGGGCCGTGGTTGGTGGGCTCAGAATTTGGACTGACACAGCATTTTTAGCTATTGAAATAGAACAGAGCTGGGCTTTAGGGGCAGTAACCTGCCAGCAGGGTGTCAGATGGATTAAAGGGAAGAGCTATTTTAGCAGCAAAAGCCCTCGTCAGAGGTGACTGTGGCAGTCCAGGTGAGAACAATGTGGACGTGGTGTGGAGGTGCTGTCTCCTCCTTCCCGCCACCCAAGTGAGTGATCACACACACATTCTGACTCGCAGCCTCCCACCTTGTTGGGAAACATTTGCTTAACTGCTGAGTTAGGTGCGGTGCAAATCTGTGTGTGTGCATTTTCTACAACTTCCAGCAGCCACTCCTAGGAGAAGAGTCCAGATTTCAGTCAGCTCATTTATAAACTCATATCTAATTAGGTTGGTGCAAAAATAATTGCGGGTTTTTTTGTGCAAAAGTAATTACAGTTTTTACTATTAAAAATAATGGCAAAAACCGCGATTTCTTTTGCACCAATCTATAGAACTGGAGGGAGAGATGGAGCCCCTAGGGAAGAAGAGCCCCCAGCTTGGCACGTATCTGCCAGCTCCAGCTGTGCACGCAGCAGGGCATGGGTGTGATACACGCACTGTGACCCGTCAAGTCCCCTGCGGGGGACGTGAGAGCCTCACTAAGAGCTCACTGAGGCTTTGTCCCCACCTGATACGTAGAGCGAGAGGAATTCATCACTGAGATGGCTGAGACTCAGGGAGGACGCTGGCACTAAATTCCTGGGGCAGGACTTGGCTGAGAACTAGTGTTCTGTAGTGTTAGAGTCCTCATGG
Organism: Theropithecus gelada; assembly: GCF_003255815.1. Taxonomy (NCBI): domain Eukaryota; kingdom Metazoa; phylum Chordata; class Mammalia; order Primates; family Cercopithecidae; genus Theropithecus; species Theropithecus gelada. The sequence continues at coordinate 6,065,812 of NC_037671.1, read as the reverse complement.
CCTTGTCCACAGGGGCAGAAATTCAAAGGCAGACACTGTGTGAGACAAGCTTTGTCAACAACAAGATGGCCCAAGAACAAGATGGCACCAGAGCAAGACGGCATGGGTGTTAGAAGGTCTCAGAGCCTCTGCCGCTGCAGAGGATGCACCATTTCGCTTGGGTTTAGAGGAAGACCACTTATTGCTCCCACCTGCTAGTATCTTCCTCAATCACAGACCTGTTTCTTGAAAACCCCTTTCCAGTTGCTGGCCTGATCTGACCCTTTGTTTCATTAGCTGGTGCCATTATGCTGAATAGAATGTGAAAGGACTTTCTGGTTTGGTAGAGGAGGAGGAAGCTAATTTTAACTGCTGTATATTCTATCAACTTCAACTTTTGTTTTTATTGTAATCTCCATTTTTACAAAAATCCAAAAGTAATCCTAGGGACTTGTATTCTCCAAAGGCAAGGTGGCGAGAGGCCTGGAGAGCCCCTGGTGTGGAAATCACAATTTGCTTTTACTACCAACTAACTCTGTGACCTTATTTTCCCCTTGAATAAAATGAGCAGGTTGGACAAGGATCAGCAGCTGCAGACTGGCAGTGGTCAGACCCTGACCCGGCTCATGTTCTGTGTGACCTAGACAGTGTTTTGTTTTCTAATTGAATTTAAAGGCCTTTAAACTGGGCAAGCACCAGGCGATGTGCCACAGGCTCCGCCCCAGCACCCGGCGGGCTTCACACGTTCCTTATCTGCCTGGCATTTGACTCTGCCAACCCTGGTGGGCATTCTGAGTTTCCTTTCATCTGAAATAGGCTGAGAAATTTTGAATTTCTTTGCAACTTCAGGTTCCTTGTGCTTCTGCCTGCCTTGCCCTTTGGGTGTTGGAAGAAGTCTTTTTTTCATTGGGAAAAAAAAAAAAAAAAAAGTTACATGTCTGTTATTGGTTAAAAAGCCAACATCTAGGCTGGGCACAGTGGCCTGTAATCCCAGCACTTTGGGAGGCCGAGGCAGGTGGATCACCTGAGGTCAGGAGTTCAAGACCAGCCTGGCCAACATGGTGAAACCTCATCTTTACTAAAAATACAAAAGTTAGCTGGGCACAGTGGAAGGTGCCTGTAATCCTAGCTACTCGAGAAGCTGAGGCAGAAGAATAGCTTGAACCCAGTAGGCGGAGGTTGCAGTGAGCCAAGATCACGCCCTTGCACTCCAGCCTGGACAACAAGAATGAAACTCCATCTCAAAAAAAAAAAAAGCCAACATCCAGTTACCCCAAGGCCAGTCGGCCAATAGGCATTATAAGCTCTAAAGCAGCTTTGCTTTGTTTTATTTTTAATGAGCTAATGCTATAATGGAAAAATTAATTATGGAATCTCGGGGCTGAGAGGTATAAAACTCTGCAGTGTTCAGAACACTGCTTTTCAAAGGGTGTTCCCTGAAACAGCATCGTCACCATTCCCAACCTCATCCATTTATGAGGAGAATTCGGTGGCTAATATTTGCAAAGTACACTGCAGCAATTCTTCAGTGGGGCCAGTGTCAGAATTACTGCACAGGTTGTTGACACAGATTGCTGGACCCAACCTCAGTTTCTGATACAGTAGGACTGAGAAGGGCCCTGACTCTGTGTTTCTGAAATGGTGGCCCCAGGTGAGGCTGCTGCTGCGGGTCTGGGGCCACACTTGCAAACCACTGTCCGGGAGGCACCCTCCTCTGTGTGATTACAACATGGTGAAGCAAGAGGGCAGGGATTACCATTTTTTATAGCATGGTCAGGGCAAAGTTTCCGTGCAAGATCGTGCTTAGGCAGAGACCTGAGAAAAGGAGGAGGGAGATATGCAGCTCTCTGGGGAGGACAGACAGGGAGTGCACAGCCCAGAAGGGGGATGTGCTCACTGGGTTAGAGGAGCGGCAGGGAGGCCGGTGTGGCTAAAGTGGAGCGATGGGGCAGGTGATGTGGTCTGAGGGATGTGGGAGGGGTGGAAATCATGTGGGTCATTGTGAAAGACTTTGCTTTCACTCTGAGTGCAACGGGAGCCCTTGGAGGGGGACATGTGGTGTGAAATTATCCATCACCCAGAGTGACTGTGATTTTATGGTGCTGCCTCTTCCAAACTGACCATATTTCAGGGCGAAGAGCTGGCCCTTGTTGCTGAATGCAAGTTCTTCCTTCCAAAGTAATTCAAGGTGAAAACAGTGCACCGTGAAGGATGGAATTCGAAAATCAAATCACCATTTTGCACTCCCTAATGAAACCTTTAGGGAAAATGTTGGCGAACAACTCTAGGACGCGAGACTGAGGCACCGCCACTTTGCTCCATGGATCAGTGGTGGCGTCATTCCCAGCAGGTGACCTCCTGCAGGGCAGCACCGTGATGCACAGGCACCAGCTGCAATACGCTCTTCCAAAAAGCTGAACCTGGGTCTCACCAGACGTTAGGTGGAACTTCCAGTGTAGAGAGTAAAACAGGGCATGAAGGGACACGTGAACGACATCATGGGAAAGTCACATAAAACCAGCGGTTTCTTCAAGTGCCATGGGGAAAGAGGGTGGGGGAAGGTCTGCTCTAGATTGAAGGAGAATTAAGATATGTAATATGTGGATCTTGTTTGGATCCTGATTTTAAAAAAAAAAAACTGTAAAGAGACTGTTTTAAAGTAATTGAGTAGGTTGGACACAGACTACATATTGAATAATATTAAAGAATTACTGTTAATTTTGTTAGATGTGAAATGTCTTTTTTAGGAGAGACATATTTGTATTTAAAAGTAAAATGACATGATTTCAGGAATCTGATTTAAAATGTTACAGGGAAGAGAGAGAAAAAGGCAGAAGAACCACAAGGGCAAAATATCCAAAATATTCATGGCATGATTCTCTCTTCTTTGTGAATGTATGAACATTCAAAAGAAAAGTGTTTTTAAATCCAGATGCAAGAGAAGATGGGGAAATGAGAGAAGAAGAGAAAAGGAAGACTTACTTAGAAAGACTACGTTGCTAATAATTCTTCTCTATTTAGGAGTATTATGCCAAAGAGTAAAATGTATTTACTATTACTAGATGTTACACAGTAATGATGCTATGAACTGGTATTGAGATGTATTCTGTTTACCATACACCCAGCCCTTGATTCCCTGATGCTTGCCAAGCTCATAAAATAATGACAATTGATGATGGCACTGATGATGAGAAATACAAGTCAGATAATCTTCCCTGCCCTTCGACAGCCGGGGAACTAAGAGCAGGCTGTTATGGGACAGAGCTTGAAGTAATTTAGGGCTTGTCTATTTGGCCACATGCCTCAGAGGTTTCAAATCTGAAGGCCTGTGAGGCTTCCATTTGCTCAAAAGCGTGATATAATTATACAAACATGGTCACTCACTGCATGTGATTTTGATCCATAGAATGGATAGCACCAGAAAAACTGAGGGTTGGGAATTGTCACTTTGGAACTGGTTGTTGGAAAACCTGGGTGGTAAACTGCTCTCCACCTTAAAGCCACTCCGTCCCGTCTCTGCTCCTTCACTTAGCTTGAAAATGAACGACAGACCTGAAATGAAAGAATTCCAGTGGCTGGGAGGGGATTCTGATATTTGAAGTCATTCCTCTTCTTGGCCTTTTCTGCTGTTTTTAAGTACTAGGAGACTAAAAGTGTCATTAATTTAAATTCGTAAGCACGTACTGCTGAGCATCAGTCTTTGTTTTTAAACAGAAGAGGTTGCTGAGCATTTAAATCCCTATTTCTCGTTTGAGTCATTATAATGTTAGTTTTAAAGAAAAAACAGAAGGTAGTAGGAATCTGAAAGGAAACTGAACTCTGTGGCTCATGTTGGGTTTTATGGTTGATTTTCCTCAAATTATTATCCACGTATGAACATGTAGAACCATGATGTAGACTTTGATGAGTTCCCATGTAGGGTGCCAGGCCAGCTTCTACAGATTCGCTGGCCAGTCTCTTCCATGGTGACTATAATTGATTGGGGGGCACAGGTAAAGTGACAACTAGAGAGGAAAAAAATGTTTACGTTTATTCATGCGACAGTTATCTCAGCTTCTGGCATGTGTCAGACACAGTCCTAGGCTCTGACGAGCAGCAGGAGGCAAAACGTAAGAAGCCCTTACGTCCTTGGAGTTTAGATTCTGGTGGGGCACGGAGGAGCTTCTGCCCACAGAGATGTGGGGTAATACAGGGGAAGCTGGCTTCAACTCCCATCTTGTTGATTTCTTAGCTGTGGGATCTTGGACCAGTCACTTAATCACCCCGAGCTTCAGGGTCCTGTCACGTAAAATGAGCATTAAAAACAATACCTACATAATGCAGTCATTGCGCAGATTAAATGAATGCATGAAAAATACCTCCCAAAGCATTTAGCTTTCAGCAAAGGAGAGCTGTTAGTTTACCTAGTACTGCAGACATGATAGGTATTCAGTTGATAATTAATTCAGTATTTCTGCATTTGAGCATTTAATGCCCATGTCCACATGTCTGGCAGACACTGGAATGTGATTTGTAAGAAATACTTAAGATATCTCTGGTGTTTAAATTTTTTCTTTCTCTAAATGGAGAAAACTACTCTTTCAGATTCTTCTGACCATTCCTTTGGGTTGGGAGGTCCTGAGTTAAGAGGAAAAAGGGTGTCTTCCACGTGGAAGGGGAGATGTCGAGCTGTAATAGCAACCTTTTACAGTCATACCCTCAAATGCTACTTGGGTCTCCATGACTGGCAATTTCAGGCCCTTCTGCTATAATAAGGAATTCCACAATCACATGTCCCAAAGTCTGTTTTCCAGGATTCTGGGGGCCATGCGTCCTTGCCTGTGGCAGTAATTATTGAGTGGTGTGAACTTCCAGGCCCACTTGGGGAGCGACAGGAAGGAGGGAGGGTGCAGGGAACAGGAGAGAGGCTGGCATGGTGGTCCGGGAGATGGTGAGGCCAGCGAGGAAGCTCCTTGCAGTTCTCCACCTTGCCAGGGAGGGGCGCAGTCCAGGATGCTGGGGCTGTCTTCAGAGGACTCTCCAGGTGGATATCAGCAGCCTAGGGCCGAGCCGGAACCAGGCTGGAGGAGGCCCAGCGAGGCAGGCAGCATGGCCAGCCCTCCAGTCTCTGTTGAGGAAGCTGCACCTCCTTCCTTTCCACATTTTGCCTCTGCTGGTGGAAATGGGCTTCTAGTCTAGTGGATAATGGAGGAGGGTTGGGAGAGGGGAGGAGAGGGGTGGTCCACTCGTAAGGACAGCGGGTTTGGAGAAGTGGCCTCTTTGAATCCTGTGTGTTCTGGGGCTGGGCTGGGCAGTGGGATCCCCAAGGCCCCGTGTCCTAGTGGCCCAGTCGGCCTTCGCAGAGGCTTGCCCTTGGAAGAGGATGGCCAGGCCATTCGGCAGTGGCCTCTGGATGGATTTCTCATTCCGCAGGCCCGTTCCAGGAATTGTGTTTAATTTGGGAGCCTGAGCAGTGTGGGCATTCGCTGTCCTTTCCTGAGCCCGTCTCACCTCCCTCTGCCGGTGAGTTGCGCAGACTCTCCCTGTCCCGAGAGTGGCCTTGGGCCTCAGAGTGCCCAGGGCAGCACAGCTGGGACGTCACAAGGGCTGGCTTCTCTCACAAAGGGATTTGGAGGTGGAAGGTGCCAGGGAAGTGGGTCCTCCGTCCTTGCTGGGCTCATCGGGAGCTCTTCTCTCCTGAGAGCCTTGCTATTGCTCGACTCAGAGCTCCCTGCGGCTCTGTGGCTTTCCGCAGAATTCCATGTATAAATTAGTGAGGAGTAGTGGGGGTGTGCGCATGGCTTTCTGGCTGAAATGAAGCCCTGCAGAGGGAGATATGGCCTGTGGCAGGCCTGTGGCAGGTCAAAGACCCTTCCCCACAAGACACTTATCTTTCTGAGCAGCCTGGCCAGCCCTCCCTGGACGGCAGAGGCCCAGAAAGAAAAGAGTGCTGTCACGCGGGGTTGGCACACTGCATTGTCTGAGTCCATTTTGACCAAGCTTTACCTAAAACACGGTGTAGTTTAGGTCCCAGATGGAAGAGCTTGATCGCTTAGCAGGGTGGCCTGGTGTCTGTGCGGAAGGCTTCCGTGGCTTCAGTACGAGCCAGGTGCACTCGAGAGTGCTTCGTGAATGTTGTTTGCTCATGACCACCCTATGTGGTAGGTATGATCGTTATCTACCTTGAATACAAGGACACAGAGGCTCAGAGCTGCTGAGTAACTTCACACTGCCCAGCAGAGCCCGGGAGGAATCTAACCCCCACCGCTGGGCCAGAGCTGGCGCCTCATCCTGTGCCCTGCGTGGCACGCTGTGTTCCGCGGGCACGATTCTGCGAATTCCTGTCCTCTGGCTTAAGTATTGTCAGTCAACTTAATATATTCCTTTGTTCCTAGCCAACTCCAGTCCAGAAAAATCCTGTACTCTCATTTCAGAGAAGCCGGGAGCACTTAGCAATCCCAAGAAAAGGTATATTCTCCCTATGGTCACAAGCATTCAAGGGTTTCTTAAACGTATTTGAGGAAGAGTAAGTGCTGTGTTTTACTCATTTGTGCATTATGGGAGGATGGGCCCTTTTTTTTTTTTTTTTTAAGATTGGCTTCAAAGGGTTTTTAAAAATTTATTTATAATTACTGAATCCAACAGTGAGATCAGTGTGTGTGTTTGTGGGGGGTGAGGGAGGTGGGGGGAGAATGTTAAAACTTTGGTCACTCCTGGTATGCCAGTGGGCAGATGCCTTAGCCGCTGGAGCTGGGGCGGAGCCCTGCCCAGTAGCACAGCTCAGAGCTTTGCATTTTCCCTGGGGCTCCTGCCTGGGTGCTGCAGTGTTTTGACAGACGGTCCCTTGAGCTTGGTGTTTTGACAGACGGTCCCTGTGAGGCTGGGACCTGGTCCAGGCTGGCCGGGGAAGAGAAGCAGGGACAGGATGAGAGAGTGGGGAGTAAGAAGGGGAGGGGAGGGGGGTGCAGCTTCGGAGATGGGCTTTGCAGGAGGCCCCGTGTGACCCTGTGTGATGTGCAGGACCCCCTGACCTCTGTCTCAGAGTTCAACCAGAAAGAAGGAAACAGCAGGAGATATCTATTTCGAGATTTTCTGTAAGGAATTGACCCACACGACTGTGAGGGGTGGCTAGGCTGACATCCACGAGGGGCCAGCGGGAGGGCCAGCCATCAGGACTCGAGGGCACGGGGGCGGGCACTGCTGTCCACTGGTGGAATCTTCTTCCTCCTCGAGGAAGCCTCGGCTCTGTGTTCAGGGCTTTCAACAGATGAGATGAGACCCACCCAAATTATCTAGAAGCCCCTCCCTCAAAGTCAGCCCTCTCCCTGCAGCACCGGGGTTCATGTTTGAGCAAATGCCTGCGACTGCAGCCGCCACCACATGACACGTCAAACCCCCACACCCCACTCCCTCAGGCCTTCCTCCTCCTTCACATGAAGTGACTACCCTGGGAAGTACAATGTTCTTTTCCTCCTGAAAATGTGTAAGAATCTCACAACTTCTGAAAAGCAAATCTCCCAGAGCTGTGGCCTCCTAACAATGTCACGTTTCTATCAGAGCCTCGGGGCAGCCTCTGTGCTCAGACTTGGTCGTGGTCCGTGTTGATTCACTGACCAAATGCCTCAGTTCAGTCTCAGCTACGTACTATTTCATCCTCACAACCTTCAGTAATTTCTCTGCTCATCGACAAAGTGTATCTAGTTGCCAAGAGTAGCTTGTAGGCATTCTTCATTAAGGTGTTAGGGGAAAAGTAACGGTGGTATGTTTGGTTGGTTGTTTCTTAGAGACAGGATCTCACCATGTCGAATGAGAGCAAAGAGCAACTTGGCAATAATTATATTGTTATGCAGGTTGGGTATTCCTAATCAGAACATCTGAAATCTGAAATGCTCTAAACTCTGAAATTTTTTGAGCACCTAAATGACATCACAAGTAGAAAATTTCACACATGACCTTATGTGAGGGGTCACAGTCAAAATATTGTTTCATGCACAAAATTTTTTAAAATCTCTTATAAAATTACCTTCAGGCTATAAGTATAAGATTTATATGAAACATAAATGAATTTTGTGTTTAGACTTGGGTCCCTTGTCCAAGATATCTCATTATATATATGCAAGTATTCCAAAATCTGGAAAAATAATGCATGAGATTATAACACATAGCACTTACGTTCTAGCACTATATGCTGTTTAGTGCTCACAACACCCCATTTTGCAGACAACAAAACTGAGGCACAGAACTCCTAACTGACTGAACCAAGGTCGCAGCTTCTAAGTACCAGGAGCAGGATTTGAACTTGGGCACTCTGGCTACAGAGTCCAGGCTTGTAACCACAGCAGTGGAAGTGCTACATGCTGGCCACTTGAGATAGTTCAATGTTTGAATCTTTGCTGCATCACCCAGGACATTTTCTTGTGGCCCTTAAATGTTTTACATAATCAGGGGGACTCTTGCTGCTCATAAATGAAAATCCACTCAAAGGATTTGGGTTTGGCTCCACTGGCAAAGAAATTGATTCTAGCAAGTACCGGGACACAGCTGCCAGCCAGGGTCTTCCACGGGCACTGTGGATGCCTGTCCATGAGTGATCTACTCTCCACAGTAGCCAGGCCCTGAAGGGACAGTTGGATTGGGGACATCATTCCCTGCCTTTCAAGCCCAAGGCCAGTGGCCCTGGCCAGGGAGCCGGAACCATCTTCAGAGTGTGGGAGCTGCTGCCCCAAATGCTTCTGCTTACAGAGCCCAGCAAAAACGATCTACCTGCAGTCCCCGTCCCTCCTGACGGACGCTGGGACTCGAGGCTTAAATGTCCTCATGTGTTCTTTCCTCTCCCACTTCCAAAAAAACTGATTTGTCATCTTCCAGAGAAAGTTGTGATTAATGGCAATCCTCAAGTGCCTGCAGTTTCTTAATCATTGCTTTCTTTTACGAAAACATCTTTATAGCCACCTTCAGAATGTAGTTAGATTCAAGCAGTTTGGAAAGATTTTCTGGAGAGGCAAGACAAAAAAGGGAGTTAACTGCAGATGGCCACACCTGTGTCCTTCCATCAAGCCACTGTGTTTTCCCATCGCCTCGGCAGGAATGCTAAAATACCAAGTCTGCTGGAGTGCCCTGCATTTTTCTACCTGAGGAAATAAAGTCAAGGCCCTGCTAGGATTCCTAGCAAAAACAGAAGGAGTGGAGAGGTCAGAAAATTATTCCACTTCTTCAGCTCCCCCAGATGTGTCTGCCAGGCAACACATGCTTACAGTTCGGGAGAAATACAGTGAGCCAGTGCTTCTCAAGGAGTTGTCTGGGGAGCTCATTAAGATGCAGATGCTGATTCTCTGGGTCTGGGTGGAGCCTAAGAGGCTGCATTTCTAACAAGCTCACATGCGATACCAACACAGCAGGTTCACACACTACAGTTTAGGCAGCAAAGAGTTAGGGGCCACACCGACCACTTACGTATAGGAGAAGATTGAGAGAACCTTTGGAAGAAAAACTATGACCATTTAATAATTGTCATATTGACAGTCACACTAAGAGATATGCCAGCCACAGCAATTCACTTGTAGCAAGGGGAGACTGAAGCCAGACTGGCCCAGCAAGGGACCATTTTCCCTGCTCATCTGCAAACCTAGAACCTGGTCTGGGAAGTGGCCTCATGATCCCTTGTGTGACATCACATCAGTGTAGATTAGGATGTGGGGTTAGACATCCCAAAGGGGGACTCCGGTAAAAGAAGTGTAGTTGCAGATATTTTCATTGTATCATGTCACTAAATTAAAGAGAGGTATTGAAGAGAAAAACAGCAAGCAATATATATATGTCTGCTGTACCAGTAAACCATTGATACGACACCATCATGCTATTTCCACATTATCTCTTTGACTTTGTTTAAAGGCTACCTGGAAGGCCAAGTGCTGAATTTCTTTATCTGATACTAGCCCATGCCGAGCTTCCAACACTGAATTTACCATGGCTAATGTAGATTTCTGGTTTCCATAGCAGCCAATTTACTGCTTGTGCTTAATAAATGAAAACAAGACCTACAACTGTTAGTCTTTTCTTAAAAGACCTTGTTTTCTTTATTGTTTGTAAGAGCAGAAATGCCAGATCTGGACCCTGCTAAGTAGTGATCTTTTAAGTGAACCTGACCTATGGTACCAAAAGGAACAGCATGGCAGCAAATGGCCAGGAATGAGCCATTTAATCTTGTTTTCCTAATTAAATGGTAGAAGCCTCTTTATAAGCAATCATCAGTGAAATCTGGTTTCTCTGTTGTTCACTGATAGCTATGATGATGATCTGTTTGCTTGTGGCTGAGCAGGAATGGAAATTCTGATGGCATTAGTATTTTTTTCCAGCAGATGAGCTGCTGTAGGAATTGGCGGGCATAGCACCCTCTCCTTGTTAGGGCTGGTGATATCCTTGTAGCCAAGCATAATTCATCTGTTCTCTCTCTAGTCTGCTTCCCTTATTGCCTTCTGACCTCCTACCTCTGCTGTGGTCTCTAGACAGCCAGCAGATGAGCCGTCACAGCTGATCCATGAAGCCCACTGTCCGAACAGCCTCCAACACACAGGCATAAAAGTGGTCTCTCTGAAGGGTCTGTCTTCTTCCTCCTCCTTCTTCTTCTTCTTCTTCCCCCTCTTCCTCCTTCCTCTTCTTTTTACCTTATGTTTAAAAGAGCGAGCAAGCAAGCAAGAAACCTTTAGAGAATACTGCGTATAGCAGGAGAATAGCAAATAAACATACATGCTCTGTAGGGAAATATATATATACATACACACACACACACATATATATATATACACACACATATATATATATAAAACTCAGCTGCTTTTTCTACTAGGGCTTTCATTATGGTGATTCATGTAGGAGGTCTGTATTGGTTGTCACTTGGGTGCCACAGATTAAAGTTTTCTGATCATCTTTTTGACTCAAGGTCAAAGTAAAAGAATAGATTCTTGCAAATAAGAGGGGCCATGGTCCCCCTCTATTCAGTGGGCATTTGTAGAAAATAGATACTGTTTTTGGTTTTGGAGCTACAAAGATGAATTAGACATGGGCCTTGCCCAGGGGAAGTTGTCCAATAGGGACAGAGAAAGGATGCGCGACTCAACCGTGTTGCAGTGGCCCACAGAACTCCCACATGGAGAAGGGGCTTTGTGGTAGGGTCATTGCTGTATGATCTGAGTCAGCTTTATTGTTGGTTTTTGTCTTGTTTAATAGACAAACTGGGACTCAACTCAGTCTCCCTCCGTCTCACAGTGTGAGTAGGTTGCCTGGAGCTTGGACTGCTCAAGGATCCCTGGAGTGAGAAGCAGAAGAAGGGGCGGGTGGTGCCTGTGGGTGGGAGTGAGTATATGGACATGCCTGGTATCCTGTCTAGAGGTCGAGATGGCCCCTGATACGGCATCATGGACAGGAAGGAATGGCAACAGGATGGGCATGAGGGGGGAACGTGCTGGACAGCAAGCTCAGTGACGTCTGGAGAGCAGAGGAAGCGGGAACAATGGGTGATCTGTCCCATAGGCAGCACCGTTTCCTGGTTTCTGAGCTAAACTCCTCTGAATTATAGCATCCCTTTGTCGTCGACTAGCCCTGTGGCCTTGAACCACCATCCCGATTCCCTTCCCAGTTGGAGCCTCAATGTGCCCATAAAACACTGGCACACCACATAGGGCACTTGTGGTGGGCAGCAGATGAAAACAATTTCAGTCATCGGTGGGTTGAGCAGTGCACTGGCCCAGGTGCACCCAGGACTCCTCGGGCTGTCGAGCGGGGAACTCATCTCTCTCTCATTGGTTCTGTGTTCTAGGAATAGAGCTGTGCCCCCCTGGAAAACGGTTCATGATTACGATGGTGGCGAGCTTCGTGGCCATGGCGGGCCAGTTCCTCATGCCCGGGCTAGCCGCCCTGTGCCGGGACTGGCAGGTGCTGCAGGCCCTCATCATCTGCCCCTTCCTGCTCATGCTGCTCTACTGGTCGTGAGTATCCTCTGCACAGCGCGCTGGGCTGGTGCGTCTGCACGTGCTTCCTGAAGGCCCAGCCCGGGGCAGGACACAGGATCCCCACACTTCCCGCTAGTTTCAGCTTGTGGTTCTGTCTGAGAAGGTTTTCCTCTCTTTTTAAAAAAAATGTTATTTTTTGAACTTTCTGTCTTGGAAAAATGTTCAAATATACACAAAAGTAGACAGAAGAGTGGAATGAATCCCCCGTGCCCTTCACCCAGCTCCAAAAATCTGCAAATCCACTGGCCAGTCTGGCTTTACAACTACTTGCTACCCACCCCACAGGGTTATTCTGACATGAATTGTTATAAATGGATTTGCAGGGAGGTGGGGGTCTTGTGTTAGGAGGGGGAAATTGGAGATATTAAAGGAGTGATTTAGAAAAGCCTCCCTATCTCTTCTAGGTGAGGGGTGGGCAACCTTCAGCCTGTGGGTCACATTGGGCCCACTGTCTGTTTTTGTAAATAAAGTTTTATTGGAACACAGCCATGCTCATGTGTTTACATAGGTATTACCTATGGCTTTCTGGCTATCCACAGAGTTGAGTGGATGCAGCAGGATGGTATTATATAAAGCTGAAAATATTTACTATCTGGTTCTTTACAAAAAAATAGCTTGCCCACCCCTGCTCAGTATCAGTCCAATATGCCTTTTTGAACTATGGGTAACCTTAAGTCTTTTGAGTTGCTGGCTTCCGGGCAGGGGGCAGGGGGGAAGGCACTAAACACACTGGTAAAGGGGGTTTGACCTGGGCAACTGGGTGTTTTAAAGAACTCTCCAGGGAATTAATGTTGAGTCAAGACTGAAAACCACTGCTCCATGGATAGAGCAATGTTTACCCTGAAAATGATTGTTTTCCCCTTTTGTAAATGCTGTTTCTCTTCCTTTCCCAAACTTCCTTCCCATCCCCCTCCATGCTGATACTCTCACCTTACCTATAAGTAGATTATGGATGTGACCCTGTGTTGCTACTGTTTAGTCAACAATGAAAACCAAATTTCTGGCCATGCAGTCAGTCTTATCCTTGCTTTAAGGGTTCAGGGGAGCTGAGCTTCCTTTGCTCAGGTGCCTGGGAGGGAAGAAAGCACCTATCTTTTGGCTTAGTGGTACTGCCTCCCCGCCCCTGCCCTGGTAGTAGATGCCCCGCGAGGGTGCGGGTGTGGATAGTAGAGTCACCGCGAGGGTGCGGGTGTGGGTAGTAGATGCCCCGCGAGGGTGCGGGTGTGGATAGTAGATGCACCGCGAGGGTGCGGATGTGGGTAGTAGAGTCACCGCGAGGGTGCGGGTGTGGGTAGTGGATGCCCGGCGAGGGTGCGGGTGTGGGTAGTAGCTGCCCCGCGAGGGTGCGGGGGTGGGTAGTAGATGCCCCGCGAGGGTGCGGGTGTGGGTAGTAGTGTCCCCGCGAGGGTGCGGGTGTGGGTAGTGGATGCCCAGCAAGGGTGCGGGTGTGGGTAGTAGAGTCACTGCGAGGGTGCGGGTGTGGGTAGTGGATGCCCGGCAAGGGTGCGGGTGTGGGTAGTAGCTGCCCCACGAGGGTGCGGGTGGGTAGATGTACCGCGAGGGTGCGGGTGTGGGTAGTAGATGCCCCGCGAGGGTGCGGGGGTGGGTAGTAGATGCCCCGCGAGGGTGCAGGGGTGGTTTCCCAAGAGCCTGGTTCTTGCCGACTGTGTCATGAGGACCTGGGCAGCAGCAGGGGGCCAGCAATAGCAGATGGAAAAAGGCCACCTGCCGGAGACGCCATTCAGCAGCCACCGCTGCCAGAACTGAGCTCCTCTGCTGGGGCTACCTCCAGCTCTTGTCCCAGAGTGGGATGTTCAAACCCCTCCCACAGCACAAGCATGTTCTGGGACAGCCCTCCTGCCCCAGCAGGGCCTTAAGGAGCAGAGAGTGAGCGGTAGTTTCTCTGGAGAAGGATGGAGTGGGCAGCTTTCTTCCTTTTATCTCCTAAGGAAGCCTTTCTGCTCCCTCCCTTGTGGCAGCCTTTGCTGGGCGTAGCTGTTTCGGAGTTCGAGGGTGCTGATTTGTCTAACAAATGCTTCTCTGTGCTTCCCACTGTACCAGTACAGATGGCAAGCACTTTGCAATAGTAAATGGTTCCACCCTCATATCTCAGCAGCCCATCCTATAGAGGACAGAACTGCGGTCCCCTGACCCCCACTGGCTCATGTCAGAGCCTGGACCTGAAGCGGCCGACTCTTGCCACACCTGGTTCTGTCTTCCCCTGCCTGGCCCCTGTTCCTTGTTTGTTCTTTAGAGATATGGTGCTCCAAAGCCCCACGTAGGCTGCTGGGCACCCTGGTGCACGCAATAAATACTTGCTCGTTAAAGGAAAACAAGCAACTCTCAATATTTTGCCACCAAAAGCTGGGCATACGGGCTGGTGCCACAGCTCACCCCCTCTACCCAGCAGGTCCCTGTCTTCCCTCAGCTTCCATCCTGCGTCCCCACCCCTGCAGATTCTCTCTGCCACTTCCTCTGCTGCTGGCCTGCACCAGTGTTCTCTCCTAGACTAGGAGAACAGGGCACAGCCTCTTGGCGACTCATACTCCTGAGAGCAGAGGTCAGACAGGGTTGTTTCCCTCACCCCAGACTCTGCTCCCACCTGTTGCAGGCAGGAGGACACCTGACGAGGGAGAAGTGACAGAGAAGTTCTTTCCAGAGCAGCCGCAGTTATGCAGGTATGCAGTTACGCAGTTGTGCAGTTATGCAGGTATACAGGTATGTAGTTATGCAGGTATGCAGTTATGCAGTTATGCAGTTGTGTAGTTATGCAGGTATGCAGTTATGCAGGTATGCAGGCTGACCCATGTGAGAAGGGCCGGGTTTTTGTTTTTTTTCATTTTAGAAACATACTGAGGTTTAGTGCTAGGCAAGGTAAGGCATTCATTTATTTAAATATACTCTAAAACCTCAGAAAAATTCTTTGAAATACACAGTTTTAAAAACAAATTATATAGCTTTTGAAAAGACATCCAGGGGACTTGCAGAAGTAAACATGTGTGTATGCGTGTGCGTGTATGTGCATGTGTGTGCATGAGGACGGTGATACTGAGGTGCTCTGCCTCCCACTCACAGCTCCAACTCTGCAGTCTGGGTAGAGCTGGCCCAGCGACTGGCTGTGCTGCCTCCAGCCTGCTTCACACCTCTCTGAGCCCGCATTTTCTCATGTCTGTAAAAAGCGGGTCATAATAGTTCTTATTTCGTGGGGTTATTTTGAAGACTGAAATAACGCACGGAAAAGATATGCATGGAGGCGCAGTCTGAAGGGAGGCTCGGACACGGAGCCTGGACCTCTGCTACTTAATAGCTGTGTGACCCTGAGCAAGTCACTTAATCTCTCTGTACCTCAGTTTCACCAGCTGTGAGTCATCATGGTCAATAATGGGGTTGGAAGGAATCAGTGAATTAACGTATGAGACATTTAGAACGGTGCCTGTCACTTAGTGCCATATGTATGTTAACTGCCATGATAATCATAATTATTTTCATATTTATATTACTATTAAGGTGGTTAGTACATGTCTGCTCTATGAGTACTCATAAATATTAAATATTAGTCACTACTATTATTATTACTGCATCCTCTTAATAGATATAGAAGTCTGGGTGTAATGGGAGCAGGTTAAAAAATTGGTGGTGAGAAATGTAAACCACCTTTGCTTACCAGCCTTGAAAGGCTCCACTAGAATTATTAAAGCCAATAATTACCTACCATTTTTTATCCTCTTCCTCCCATCTGCTGCAGTGGGCTCTGTTGTTTGACAGGATGTGAAGTGGCCCGCTGGGGAGAGGGGGTGAGCTGTAGCACCAGCCAGCATGACCAGCTGTTAGTAGCAAAATATTGAAGGTTGCTTGCTTTCCTTTAATCAACAAGTATTTATTGCATGCACCAGGGTGCCCAGCAGCGTGCTTGGTGCTTTGGAGTGCTGTATCTCTGAAGAGCAGACGGGGGAGCACGTACATTAGCAAGGACTAGAAACCAAGCTGCACGAGGCACCGTCCCCAAGGGGCGGCTTCTTGGGGTAGGGGTAGTAAAGACAAACGTATGGGGACGGGCCAGAAGGGATCTTCTGGTTGAGCTGGT
Source organism: Theropithecus gelada (assembly GCF_003255815.1). Lineage (NCBI taxonomy): Eukaryota > Metazoa > Chordata > Mammalia > Primates > Cercopithecidae > Theropithecus > Theropithecus gelada. Next base: position 6,049,762 of record NC_037671.1, on the reverse strand, counting down.
AGACTGAACAGACACGGACCCCGCCACACACACACATAAATGCTGGATAAAATACAGCATTTTTTAGAAGTGCAAGGCTGAGCTCCAGTGCAAGAAAGGGAAGTTCCCAGGGGTCAAACCCAGGAGGGAGTCCCAGCAGGAGCAGACACAGAGGCAGCTCCCGGGGCGTCTGAACCAGAGAGAAGTGTGAGGAGCCTGGCTTTCAACACCTGCGCGGGGGATAGAGCTGAGCTCCCAGGCCTCTGATGCAGTTCGAACTGAGCTCCTTCAGTCAAGCCAGGAGTCAAAACTGTCAATGGCCACAGGACTGGGAGATCTTTGCCTGCCACAGGGACTCAGCCCAGAGCTGGCGGACTGCCTTAGACCGTGAGCAGAAAAAGATTCACCCCGAAGAAATTGGAGCCTTGAAGTCTGCACCACCCAGGGCTGTGTGTTCCAAGTTCCAGCTGCTCCCTGAGGCTGAGATACCAGTGTAAGAACCAGTGAAGCGCATTGGACCCCTCAGGGTCCAAAACACAGCCTCCCACAGAGGCATTCAGGACTCAGAGGAAGAAAATTCTTGTTAAAGAAGAGCTCACAGGCAAAGGTCACAGATCCACGGGGAATCCGCTAAGAGGGCCCAAACCTATAGACTGGGGAGTGTGCATCTCAGGAACTGTGGAAAATAGAGGAATCCGAAAGGGCAGTGAAGGGAACTGGTATTTGTTAAGCAGCCACACCGCCTCATGCCGATGCCGTCGCCAGTGCCAGGTATTCTAGATACATCTCCAGAGCAAGCCTCTGATCGCCTGAAAAGCACATTGCGTGGCAGAGGCGGGCGGGAGCCTGAAGAACCCAGACACACGTGAGGAACATGCTTTTAAATAGTGCTACGTACCAAGTAGGGTGGTCAGGAGAGACCCCTCCGAGGGGCTGATGTTCGTGCTGAAGCCTGAATGTTTGGAAAGAGGGAGTCAAACAAACTTCTGGGTGGAAAAGTGTTCTAGGCAAAGGGGAACAGCCAAGGCAGAAGCTGGCTTCCGCTCGGCTTCTCCCGGATCCGAGAGAGGAAGTCCAGCGTGGTTGGAGCATGGTGGACAAGAGGGCACAGAAGGTGACTTGGAAAGGCAGGTGGGGTCAGGCCCTATGGGGTCTGAGGAGCACGGGCTTATTCTACAAAGACATAAAGACGCACTGGAGGGTCTTGAGCAGGGGACTCCTGTGCCCCAGATTGTGCTCTGTGAGGACCCATCTGTCTGCTTTGTGGAGAAGGCGTGGAGCCGGGCGAGGGCCAGGACAGAGGCAGCACACACACTGGCCTGTGTGACATCCCGGTGCCTGCACTGGGGAAGGCTGGGTGTCACCTGCAGAGGGCTGATTCGAGACATGCTTTGAGAGTGGCCCGGGTGAGACTTGCTGATGGATCTGAGGTGACTCTTAAAGGTGAGAGAGGAGGCAGTGATGGCAACTGGGTCCGTTTCCTGAGATGGGGAGGCCAGAGCTTTAAGAAACATGGAAGCTCAGGAGGGTTGGAGGCCCAAGCCCTGTCCTGCCGTCCTCCTATGGAGGGTGACAAGATGAGGTGACCAGGAGACTTGACTGAGGCCGAGCCCGTGTTAAGATGTGAGTTTGATTATGATCCAGGTATAGTGAGGTCAGCAGGCCAGGACACAATTGCCATTGGAAGATCATTTGTTACTCTCAGTTCCCAGGAGGAGGGGGTAAGTGGGGCCACACAGGGCCCCCTGGGAAGCACCAGGGTGGGTCAGGAGGCAGACCGGGAGGCGAAAACGTGGGCAAGAGCCTTTATTGTGGTTTCTGCAGGAGGAGCAGGTGGGGCAGGCTGTGCAGGTTGAGTTTTGATAGTTTGATCATTTCTGCAGCTCGTGGGCATAGGGTCGCCCCTAGGTGTCTGGAAGCTGGCCCCGGGGTGACTGAGGCAGGCGGATGGTGGCCCACGTGTGAGAGCCCGACACAGGAAGTGGTTGGGGTATCGGCTCTGGATGGGTTGGTTTGTGTGTGAAAAGTACACTTGCAGGTGAATCTTTTACTCTGTCTAGGAATTAGCGAACCCTGGGAGGAGCAGCCTCTCTAGAATCAGCAAGGCTCCAGATGTGAAAACATTAGGAAATACAGAAAATACAAAGGCTTGGTTAATATGTGGCAGCTGCAGAGTTCCAGAGTTCTGGAATGAAGTGACCGCAAGGGTGGAGACGCTGGCCAGGAAGAGGTGGCAGCGGCAGCAGCAGCATGATGCACCCAGAGACTGGGCAGGGACTTGGCGGGGGTGCAGTGAGCACAGGAGTCGTCTCTGGTGACGCGGGGAAGATGGGACGCGTGAATGATTTATGCCCCAGCAAGTGGAGCCAAGATAGGTGAGCGATGGCATTGCACGAGCTGCCTGGGGATGTTTAAATATGTTGAGCCTTCTGGGCCGTGGCAGGACTGGCTGAGCTTTAGGTGAAGAAAGAGCTGCAGCAGCTGGTGGCCAGAGAACGGGAGGGTCCGCTCACTTGGTACTCTCGTGTGCTTTGCAGAGTCAACCTTGAGCACTCGGTTGTGAAGGAGGAGCAGCAGAAGAGAGAGCACTTGTGAGTGGTTTTCACCCAAAAGTAAACCCTGTCAAAGCGCTAGGTCATTCCACTGATGGACGCAGATGCCTGAAGAGAAATGCATCCTTAGTCATTTTGCTCAGGCATTTATTGTCACTCAGTAAAGAGCAGCAGGGTTTTAGTGCTTATCTAGAAGGAAGTCATCCTGACTGATCCTTCTTCCAGAATAAACATGAAATCTTTCCAGGGTCACAGCCAACAAATGAGAGGTTAGGGGGAAAGATGCAAGATCCAAACCACAAGAAGAAGGGAGTAGTATCTAGGAGCATCTAGAAGGAATTCCGCTTCGATGCGCTGGGAAGACAGGTGGCAGGAGGTGCCAGAACGGAAGAGGGAGCTGGGTGCAAGAGCTGCTCTGAAATTGTACACACTGGGGAAAGGTGCCCCTTCCAGGTGGCTACAGCCTGCACTGGGCGCATGGCTTAATGACAGAGCTCCTTCCTCAGCTGGGAGCCCTTGTGCAAGACACAGCCTGGTCTTGTATTTGGAGGTCCAGGTCTACGTTACATTAGAACATCCTAGAAAACCGCAGCATGGAAGATCAGGAAGGTAATACGTGGGACAGGGTGACATCAGGATTCCTGCCTAGGAATTCACTGTTGAGGAATGACAAGAGAAGGAGAAGGCTGTTGGAGAGGTTGCCCACATGGTGTTTATCTAAAGTGGTTTGGAGGAAGTCCCAGGAAGTAAGGACTTCTGGAGATAATGGAGATGTGAGTGCCACTCTCCCAAAACATTGGTGCATGCCCTCACCATTCCTCATCAGGTAAATTAAGGGTACTGGGTACACATTATCATTTATAACGCAGAATTTGCAGCTGGGCATGGTGGCTCATGGCTGTACCCAACACTTTGGGAGGCTGAGGCAGCAAGATCACTTGAGCACAGCAATTCGAGACCAGCCTGAGCAACAAAGTGAGACCCCATCTCTACCAAAAATTTAAAACATTAGCCACACATGGGAGCACGCAGCTATATCCCAGCTACTCAGGAGGCTGAGGTGAGAGGATCACTTGAGCCCAGGAGTTCAAGGCTGCAGTGAACTATGATTGCAACACTTCAAGGCAGCCTGGGTGACAGAACAAGAGCCTATCTCTTAAAAAACAATGTGCTCGTCTGCTCTAAGAGCAGGTGTAGAATATTGATGCTAATTCAACAAGCTCCCCAGTGAGGGCTCTCAGTCCAACATGTGAGTGCTTAAAGCAGTGTTCTCCAGGGATGGAGGTGTCATCGTAAGCAAGACAGACAGTCCTACCCTCATGGAACAGGGGGGCAAAGAAAGAAAACATTGCACTTGACGTCTTACGCCTCCCTCGTGGCAGACACATGCACTGTGATGTTTGCTGATTGAGTGTGTCTTCACATTTTAGAAATATGCTTTTCTTCAGATCAGTTGCACGCTTCTTACATGTGAAAATATATTAACCATAGTACTCATGGATTCCTTAGCTCTTCCTGGATCCAAGGAACCAGAGATTGGTAGATTTATTCCTATTTGTAGGTGGGGAAACCAAGAAATGAAAAAAGCTTCACCAAATCACTCACAAATGTGGGAAAATCATTCAAAACTGATTTTCAAATGTCAGTGGTTCTCAAAGTGCAGTCCCTGGGCCAGCAGCATCAGCATCACTTGGGAACTTACTAGAAACACAGATCTCAGGCCCAGCCCCAGCCCCAGGCCTGCTGAATAAAAACGCCTGCAGTGGGCCTGGCAGCCTGTGTTTTGAGAAGGGCTCCGGAGACGCCGCTGAGCCCTGCTGTTTGGGAAGCACACAGAAGACTTAACATATTTTGAAAAAGGATGATAAGAAGTTGCAAAAGAAGATCCTGTGCCGGGCACGGTGGCTCACGCCTGTAATCCCAGCACTTTGGGAGGCCGAGACAGGCGGATCATGAGGTCAGGAGACCGAGACCATCCTGGCGAACACGGTGAAACCCCGTCTCTACTAAAAATACAAAAAACTAGCCGGGCGAGGTGGCGGGTGCCTGTAGTCCCAGCTACTCGGGAGGCTGAGGCAGGAGAATGGCGTAAACCCGGGAGCCGGAGCTTGCAGTGAGCTGAGATCCGGCCACTGCACTCCAGCCTGGGCGACAGAGCGAGACTCCGTCTCAAAAAAAAAAGAACATCCTATGAGTCAACTGCGTGGAACACACTTTTCTTTTTTCTTTTCTTTTTTTTTTTTTTTTTCTGAGACGGAGTCTTGCTCTGTCACCCAGGCTGGAGTGCAGTGGCCGGATCTCAGCTCACTGCAAGCTCCGCCTCCCGGGTTTACACCATTCTCCTGCCTCAGCCTCCCGAGTAGCTGGGACTACAGGCGCCCGCCGCCACGCCCGGCTAGTTTTTTTGTATTTTTAGTAGAGACGGGGTTTCACCGTGTTAGCCAGGATGGTCTCGTCTCCTGACCTCGTGATCCGCCTGTCTCGGCCTCCCAAAGTGCTGGGATTACAGGCGTGAGCCACCGTGCCCGGTGGAACACACACTTTTCATACATAAAAGAGGATTCGAGATTGTGTAGTGAAATGAAACAGATGCCATCCTCGAAGGGCCTGTGAGATCTGATGGTCCTGTCCGATTCCACGAAGGAAGCAGATATCTTGACCATCTTGGACAGCAGAAGTCATCAGTATTCCTGGAAGTGATGAAAGAAAGTAAAACAAGCTTGGTGCTGGCTCTATGCATTTCCCCTGCACTGTGGGGATCCGCACGCATGCAGGCACGTTGAGGAGTCTTCAGTCACGGCAGTGTTCCAGGTTCACGAGCAGGGAAGGTTTCCCCAGCCTGCTCCCCCGACCTCCCCGCAGGCACAGACAGGGCATCTTGCTGGCAAAGTGCTTTCCACACCCAAATCCATCCCTCCAACCCCGTGGGAAGCGAGTGTGTGCAGTTTTCTTGCTCTTTCCCCCAAGACTTCTAATCAGGTGCACACCTAGTAGAAAAATATTCTCACCTCGAGCCCACCTAACGTGTGTGTTTTGCATGAAATGCGTGGAGATAGAAACGCAAAGGGCCGAATGTGTGAAGCTGGTGAATTAGAGGAAAGAGCTGCTGGCAATCAGCATGATCATCAAAAGCATCTGGGAAAGCGATAAGAAGCTAATAAGCAGTCTGGGAAAGAATGAGGAAATTAGAGAAGGATCATGCTGCACTGCATAACATTGGAGAGTAAGGAACAGAACCGATCCCCCAAATGAAGAGGTAAACCGTAGTGCAGAGGCCGTGAGACGGTGCTGCGGGAAAGGACACTGGCTGGGAGAAGACGCTCCAGAGGCTGGCCGTGCAGAAACCCTTAGGAAAAAATGGACATGCTACACGGAGTTTTAATTTTGTTAATTTCATGAAGAAAGCTATTATAAAACATTTAAATGACCTCAGGTTAAATAAATGCCTCATTTTAAAAAAACACACACACAATTCCAATACGTAAATAGTCCTAATTTTTTGGCTCTTTTATATATCATTAAAATTATTTTGGTCAGAATAATACTGATTTTTAATATCTCTTGAGGTTTGTTTCTTAGACTCTGCTAAGCACTTTACATAATTTAGCTCCTTAAATCCTCCTGAAGACCCTCTGAGGTAGAGACCGGGACGGCCTCCAGTGCAGATGAGGAAACTGAGGCACAGAGCGATGCGGTGTTGCTGAGGCCCCATGGCTAGTAAGTGGGGCTGGGGTCTGAATTCCAGCAGGTGGACTCCAGAGCCACAGGGACCACCACCTGCTGCTCCGCCCAGTCACACATGCTGAGCCGGGGTGCTGTGGCCTGGGGACCCGGAACGCCGGCAAGCGGAGGGCCCTGGGCTGCTGAGAGCAGCATTTACTTGGCAGAGCTACACTTCTGTCCTGGGAGGAATCCTCAGTGCCCTCTTTCTTATTTAAGTACATTGTTTAACATTGACAAAAACATTTCTTAAAATTATTGGGGTATCAGTACCTGCCCTAATAGGGGCTCCATAAAAATGGGTTAAGCTGATCAATTAGTTTTGCTTCTTGTTATCATGGAAATGACTTTTAAAAGACCATTTAAGAATTTTTTTTTGAGACAGAGTTCTGCTCTTGTCACCCAGGCTGGAGTACAATGGCACAATCTCGGCTCACGGCAACCTCCACCTCCTGGGTTCAAGCAATTCTCCTGCCTCAGCCTCCCCCGTAGCTGGGATTACCGGCGTGCACCACCACGCCCGGCTAATTTTGTGGAGGCCGGGTGTTTCAGCAGAGACAGGGTTTCTCCATGTTTGTCAGGCTGGTCTCGAACTCCCAGCCTCAGGTGATCCGCCCACGTTGGCCTCCCAAAATGCTGGGATTACAGGCGTGAGCCACCGTGCCCGGCCAAGAATTTTTATACAGACATAATCCAGCAGGTGTCAGCCTTTTTTTCTTGCCCAAACACACTTGACAGGCACAACAACTTCTACTAAAAACAGTTTTATTTCAAAAGGGGGGCAAAATTCAGCTTTAAACAAAGAGACTGTATTACAGATAAAATAAGTGCTGTGGGTTCCCTGCATGAGAGGAGGGAAACTGAATTCAGTTACAGCAACAGTTAAGCACACAGGAAAATGCTTTCTTCAAAGGAAACTGGAAGCGGTAAGTCACGAAAACCACGCAGTCTCCAGGAGCTTGAATCAATAGGCAATAATTATTTTTACAAGTTATCCAATAATCAATTTGAGAGATCGATAGGAAACATTTAAAAAAAATTCTTGGTCAAATCTGTTTTGCCTACAAACTATCTAAATGGGAGAAAGATTGGTTAATACTAACAAAAGGCAGATGTGGAAATAAAATGGTAACCTATATTTCAATCATAAAAATGGAGCAATTAAAAGTGAGATTGAAATGCTTTCTGTAAGTGGGTATTTTGGGATTTGCTGATGGCATGGAATTTTAGGGAGCCCTCAGGCAACACTCCACAGAGATTGTGTAAGACAGTAGGAACCCTTGCGTCAACACAAATGCCTGCGAGTAGAAGCGGAGAGACTCCTGCGGAGGGGGAAGTGAGCACTGAGCTTCTGCTGTGGAGGCCAGTGTGGCTATCCCCAGTGCCAGCCTTCGTCCTTCCTGTCCCCCATGCTAGGATGTGCCCCAAGAGTACATCTCACCACCCTGCTCCCACCGGGAAGCTGGGGTTGCTCCAGGCCAGTTTGAGATGCACATGCGTGCACTTTGTGGGGTGGTGGGGCTGGGCTGTTGGCAACTGACAGAGACCAAGTGGGTGGGCCTCTGGTGACAGGTGTCCAGGGTCCGTTGCTAGGGTGTTGCCATGCTGGCGTCTAGCAAACGTCCACATGGTGGCTGGAATGAGGGCAAGGGGACCCAGCCGCCCATCTGCTTGACCCTGGGGACTCTGGCAGACCACACGGCCAGTACTAAAGAGTGGCAGTCCTGAGTGCCATCCGGACAGCCTCACTCAGCCATCAGAACTGGCTAAGGTGTTGTGACTCGCTTCATTGGGAGGTGAAGCTGCTAACATAGAGGTGTTGATAAAATTCTGCTTAGGAGCAGAAGCAACCGAGTCCCCTTACTCCTCTGCCCACTTACCTCCTCACATTGTTGTACAGCATCAGACTTTTTAAAAATCATTCGCAAAAATGCCAAAGTAATCCCCCTACCACATTCTGTTTTGAAGGCTCTGTGTGCCTTATATTTTCTGTAGCCTGATAATTGCTTCTATAGATAAACAAGTGAAAGGTGCAGACAGAGGGAGAAGGTTAACCCAGCTACATGGAAGGTTATAGATTGTAGATGAATCTGTAACTGGACTCTAAGTATTCATCTGCCTCTAATATGAACTGAGGGATGTTTTAAATATATACCAATTGTTATCCATTCAGAGTTGGTTAATCATGAAAAATCTGACTCCAAAGGCGTTTTAGGCGCTGACTTCATTTGGTCTGGCAAAAACCTGAAGCAGCATAAGCGCATTTATTCAGTGTGTTGTCAGGAGCAGCATCTTCTTCACCTTCCAGAAGGAGGCGACAGTGAGCGTTAGCCCTTAATCTAGATGGAGAGTGTTGAAGCCAGGCAAGACCTTGATGCTGTTCCACACCCGGTCTACAGGTGTGGGGCAACTGAGGCCCGAAGGAATAAGGTGACTTGCCCAGGGCTACAAAATTGGCACACAAACCCAGGGCTCCCAAGAGATTTCCACCATAATTTTTCTAGAGCAGAATTTTGGAGCCTCAGTGTATATCACTTCAAAAGACGAGACACAAGGTTGTGAGCTTTTGTAACAGATGAATTAGCAGCATAGTCATTTAAATTATGAATGCACTTTTTCTCCCAAGAGATTTTCAAGGAATTCATTTGCCTTAGGAAAACCTTGGTTCTAACTATCCTCAGAGCCAGTCTTTGTTCGATTTCATGATACTCATCCCTTCTCTCTAAATTCTGAAGTTTAATGAAAGCCACCTTATTGTTTTAACACCAAACAGAACTAACGTATAAAAAATCCAAGTGGAAGATTATGTACAGAATCCAAGCTGATATTTTTTGCGAAAGTTTTGAAGCTTATATTTTTTGCAAAAGAAGCTAAAGATACTCCCCAAACTGGTACTTAATTCAACTTTAGCCTTTAATTTATTATTTTTTTTAGAACCTCTTCAGAATCTCATAATACTGTGATACTTGGCAACACCCCAAAGCATCAGTGGCTAGAATCACCCCTTTAGATCAGAAGCACCCTCGCTGCAGCCTACAGCCCTTCTCACATCACATTCAGGGAAACCTTATCTCCACGATGCCTTTTGAGATTCTCCTCCCTCCCCCCAGTCCCTGCTCTGTGTCCCCCACTCTGTGATGGGAAAGCCTATTTGATAGAAGTTCCTCCTTTATTAGGCATTTATTAATTTACACATTTTTCCCGAACTAGACAGTGAGCTCCTTGGGGCCCAGACACTGTGTGTGTTTCATCTCCAGGCCAGCCCGTCCACAGCAGGTGGATGGTGCTCGGTGCATGTTTAGCCCATGAATGGCGTCATGTGGAACCACAGGCAGGAAGGCACGCCTGTCTGCACAGGTATCGCCCTACAATTAAATATTTCGAAAAACAAATGAATGACTTGAGGGTAAAATTAATTTAATAAGCATGGGCAGTTCATCTTATTTCCTTCCTGTATTTTCTTTGTGAGTAAATGTGCTAGTACAGCACGTTAAAGAGGGTAGACGTGCGTCTCATATAATTGCCAAGCTGGCATTTCATCAGAGCGGGTGTTAAGTGAACTGGCAAGAAGGCAGCCAACATAGTATACTTGTCTATGTCAGAGTCTCCAACTGGATAGAGGAATAATTTATTTTATTTTTAGATGTCAAGGAAAAATGATCAACCTTACAGGGTTTCACAGTATTGAGTTTTAATTACAGATTCTACTGAGCAATTACTCAGGTTACAGGGACTAAGATGTAAAACAGATCCATGAAATGTAAATCAGACGGGCTTGAGACTTAGCCACATCTCCACTCCGGAAAAGAGGACAGAGATGGGAATGTGGACCACAAGCAACACGCCGCTGTTAAATCATCAGTTACCCTGTGGTGCATCGGGTGCCAGAGGAGAGACAGGGCAGTGCCACTTGAACTGCGTGCCGACACTCAGCTTTGGGGAGTGACGATGTGGTGGTATTAAGAAAACATGGAGAAATTTTCCTGCCTTGATACAGTAACATCGTGTACATGATACCACTGGGGAAAAGTTCCACAGAAATACATTTTCCATATAAATCTCTAAGAACCAGCATTTCCGCATAGCTAATTTGGGTGGGACTCTTTGTAGAATACATTTTTCCTGCTGTAGAAGCAATACAATCATGGTGTGACATACGAAAAACTCCACCGGCCTAGGGGCCTTGAGCCCCAGGTTCCAGGCCTGCCTCTGCCATTCATGAAGCCCTGGGCAGGGCATTAGCATGGCCAGGCCCAGGTCACCTGCCATGCAGTGAGGGGCTGGGTTAAGTGCAACCCAGAGACCGCTTCTGACTGTAGTTCCGTTTTGTAACGTTGCCTGTCCCTGCTGAGCGATTGGAGAGCCATCCCTGTGGCAGCAGGTACTAATGTGTGACTGTGGTGTAATCCTTCAGAAGCATCTGTGTGTGAAGCTCCTGTGCCCCCAAGGAGGCTGGAACGCCTGTGTGCAGCTGGCCCGCTGCCTCCTGCCACCTGCCTGTCAGCCCGCAGTCCTTATTACGGTCAGGTGCCACCCTGCTCTGAGGCCTCTGCCCAGCGCGAGTGGCCTGGGGCTTTCTCAGCTAGGATTCAGTTGTCTGAGTGAAGACCCTGGACGTGCCTCTGTGAAGCAAGTCTGTGTTTTCAGTGAGTGGACTGAGTTACCTCTGCATTCAATCAGAAACCCCTTTTACCTAATTTCGGATTCTTGGCTCTTTTCATGTTTGTTTTTATTTTCATATTGAGACAGGGTCTCACTCTGTTGCCCAGGCTGGAGTGCAGTGGCACGACCTTGGTCCACTGTAATCTCTGCCTCCCGGGTTCAAGCGATTCTCCTGTCATCCTCCTGAGTAGCTGGGATTACAGGCAGCCGCCACCATGCCTGGCTAATGTTTGTATTTTTAGTAGAGATAGGGTTTTGCCATGTTGGACAGGCTGGTCTCGAACTCCTGGCCTCAAGTGATCCGCCCGCCTTGGCCTCCCAGAGTGCCCAGCCCTTGGCTCTTTTTAGATTAATTGAAGCCATGGGATAAGGGACCTGCCGATCCACACTGTGGGTTTGTTTTGTTTTGTTTTGTTTTTTGTTTTGTTTGTTTTTTGGTTTTTTGGGGTTTTTTTGTTTGGTTGGTTTGGTTTGGTTTTGGTTTTTTGGGGTTTTTTGGGGGGGGTTGTTTGTTTTGTGGTTTTTTGGGGGTTTTTTGTTTGTTTTGGTTTGGTTTTGGTTTTTTGGGGGTTTTTTTCAGGATTTTTTGTTTGTTTGTTTTTTAAGACAGAGTCTCGCTCTGTCGCCCAGGCTGGAGTGCAGTGGCATGATCTTGGCTCATGGCAACCTCTGCCTCCCGGGTTCAAGCAATTCTCCTGCCTCAGCCTCCTGGGTAGCTGGAATTACAGGCCCGTGCCACCATGCCCGGTTAATTTTTGTATTTTTAGTAGAGACAGGGTTTCACCATGTTGATCAGGCTGGTCTCGAACTCCTGACCTCATGATCTGCCCGCCTTGGCCTCCCAAAGTACTGGGATTGCAGGTGTGAGCCACCGCGCCTGGCCCATGCTGTGGTTTTTTGTTAGATTTTCTGTCCCAAGCACATTTTGGAAAATGGCATGGTTCACGTTTTTGTGAGGTTCGATCGGCCTTGAGTTAGCGCCTTCTCCTCACAAGTAGGAATTAATGTGCTTTTATTCAAGACCTCAGGAGACGAGCCACTGTGCACACCTGGGAAACTGTCTCTGAGCACCAGGTGGGCAAATGTGTGCCAGTCTAAAAGGAAGGGAATGTTTGGAGTGAGACCGGCATTTTTCACTGAGATGCGGGGTCAGTGTGTCATAGCGGAGGAGGTACCTGGAGATGCAGGCACGTGTCAGTGCCCTGAATACGATTGGGAAGGACACGTGCCCAGCCAGGGAGGGCTTAGCCCTGGAGGATGGGAGGGTGAGTGCAGGGGCACTGGGATTGGGGTGAGCGGTATGGTGGGGGCTTTCGTCTTCTAATATTTTCCTTAATTGTGGTAAAATACACATAGCATAAATTTTTCCACTGAAACCATTTTTAAGTGTACAACTCAGTGACCACATCCACAACTCAGTGACCACATTCACAATGTTGTGCAACCATCTCCACTATCCATTTCTAGAACTTTTTCTCGTTCCCAAACAGAAACTGGTTGCCCATTAACCACTAGCTCCCCCTTCCCCTATCCCAGGTCCTGGCAGCCTCTACTCTACTTTCCATGAATTTGACTCCTCCAGTGCCTCATGTGAGTGGAACATCAAGGTGTTCCTCCCTGTGCAACTGGCTTATTGCACAGAGCACGGTGTCCTCCAGGTTCACCCAGGCCATAGCAGGTGTCAGATCCCTTCTGTTTAAGGCCAAATCATACTCCATTGCACAGGGGGACCACATTTTGTTATCCATTCATCCATTGATGGAATCTGTAATATTTTAGTTTTTAAGTAGAGAATGGGTTTATCTGTGATTTGCTTAATTAATTCCATAGCCAGACTCAACCCTGACATCCTCCACTGTAACTCACAGACGGTCACCACTTCCAGCTGCTGTGGACAGTGTCGCGAAGGGGGCTGTCTCAGCAGGTGCACTCAGCACCCACCGTGGTGTGGTTCCTGCACAGCTCTCGCTGATCCGAGATACGTCCATGTTGGACACCAGCAGGGCCTGGGCCTCAGTTTGTCATCCAGCATATAACTGTCCTGCAGTGGAACATCTGCAGGGCTCTGTGAGGAGGGACAAGTGAAGGCTAAAGGCACTGGTATCCCAGTTGTGTTCTGCCTGCATTGAGTTCAGGCCAGTTCAGGTATTATGGCCAGAATGCTTTGGGGGTTCCAGAATCATTCATGAAGATTGTGGACCTTCTAACCATCCCGAAGGGGTTTCTGGAAAGGGCTGGGGTCCAATCTGTCACTGACTTTTGGACAAGAGCTCCACTAGGTGTGTCGTCAGGAGGAAAGAGCCGTCTCCACCGTCCCTGAGTTCTGCTGGAATGCGGGAGGTCCGAGCGTCGAGATGACTGAGACCTGGAGCCAGTGAGGACACCTGCCTGGGCGTGCCGCTGAGAACGCGGGCTTTGTGCCTACCCTCAGCTCATCAGTAACCAAGTGCCCCCTGTGCATGGCATAGCGCTGCTGTATGCCGTCTGTGCATGGCACCTGTGCATGGCATAGCGCTGCTGTATGCCGTCCGCTCAGCAGGTTCATGGCCTGTCAGTGAACATTTGCTGTGAGATCCTCCAAGTTAGCAAGCCTCCTACTTACCCTAAAGGAGGAATCCTTGTGCCCCTCCATTGCTGTATCCACACCGCGCTGGGGTGCTGACGCCTGCTTAGTGGGGAGGCAGCTATCTGCCTCTCTCTACCCTGGGGGGCCGCACACACGCACAACCCAGCAGTGCCTCTGCCCGCTCCTTCCTGGTCCTGGGTGACCTCCGCTTGAACGTTCTGCTCTAGACAGCATCCTTGTCCTGAACGGCTCTTCAGAAGCAAAGAGGAAAATATTCTCCACTCTCTGTACTTCTCTGCTTCTCACTCCCCACATGGGGTTTAGGGCTTGGAGGGTGAGTGGAGACTTTTAGTTCTGCCCACGTCCTTCCCACAGAAGCGCTGGAGATCAGTGAGCCAGCCAGCTTAGAGCGATCACTTGTTAGGTGTGAAGACTGGGCTCCTCTGGGTCTTCCCAGCCTGACAGTCTCTCCAGCCAGGCTGTCTGGGTTTAAATCCCAGCTCTGCCATTGAATTGCTGTGTAATCCTGGGCAATGTATTTGACCATTCTTTGCCTGAGCTTTCCCATCTATAAAATGGGGATAATGATAGTACCACCACAGAGTAAAGACTTAAATACAGCATTAGAAACTTCCTGTTCCACACCTGTGGTTTCAAGCAAGGCCTTTGCTGCATGAACCAAATTCTTTTTCCCTTACCTGGGTGGTACAGTTTGTTCATGAGTCCCTTCCAAATCCCATGTTGAAATCTGACCCCCAGTGTTGGAGGTGGGGCCTGGTGGGAGGTATTGGGTCACGGGGGTGGATCCCTTGGGCTTGGTGCCCTCCCCATGGTAGTGAGTGAGCTCTCTCTATTAGGCCATTCAAGGGGTGGCTGTTTGAAAGAACCTATCACCTCCCCCCTCTCTTGCCCCCTTTCTCACCCTGTGACATGCCAGCTCCCCTTGCCCTCCACCATGAGTAAAAGCTTCCTGAGGCCTCACCAGAAGCAGAGCAGATGTTGGTGCCATGCTTCCTGTACAGCCTGCAGAACCGTGAGCCAAATAAACCTCTTTTCTTTCTAAATTACACAGCCTCCAGAGCCTGCAGTGTTCCTTGATAGCAACACAAACAGATTTAAGATAGTGTGACTCCTCCAGCTTGCACCTCTCCTCTTACACTGCCATCCTGGTCACAGCCACTCTGAGAGCCAACTTCAAGGCTTTCTCCCAGGGAAGCTGCTGTGGTTTTAATGCCTGGTTGTGTTTTATGGTTGCAGAAGTCATCCTCAAGGTCGCTTTTTGGCCATCTACACGTGAGGATGCACCAGGCAGATGTGGCTCCAGCTACCCACTGTGCTTCCTGATTTTTTGTTGAAAGTGATCCATTTCTCTGAGGCTCAGTTCTGTTCCTCCCAGGTCCTGAGCCCTTGGCTGGCTTTTTAATTTGCATGGCGTTATTACATTATGTACTTGTCAGCAGAGATTTCATTAAGTTCCCATAATATGGCCACGCTGCACATTATTCCAAACTAAAACAGCCATCTCTGGGCTTGCTCAGAGGCTGACAGGCCAATGAATTCTTAATGATTTTGCAGCAAATTTAAATTCATGGAGTGCCTCATAAAACTTAAGTATTCCCTACACATAGCCTTTGGGCTTGTGGCATTCCAGAATGCCTGAGGACGCGTCTCTGGACCGGTACTTCCCAACTTCAGTCACCGGAGCGCCATCCAAGCAATACAGGTTTGCTGCTGTGCTTTGTCCACAGAGGTTAAGGGTGTGGGCTATCTCATCAGACTGCCTGGGTTCACATCCCAGCTCTGCCATTGAATAGCTGTGTAATCCTGGGCAATGTACTTGAACTCTCTTGGCCTGAATTTTGCCATCTGTAAAATGGGGGTAATTATAGTGCCACTATATAATGGACTTGCAAGCATCAGACACAGGGGAAACTGGTGGAACAGTGCCTGTTAGTCGTAAATCCCATCGGGAGAAGGTGGTGAGCAGTGCTGCCTCCCAGTGGAGACAGTCGTGTAGCTAAGGGGAGCCTGTCCCTTGCCTCGCACCCCAGTCTCCTGGGGAGCGCTGTGTCTTTTACTTCAGTCCACTCCAGTCCCGTGGCTGCTGCTCTTCAGAGCCCATAACACTTAGGATCTTCCACTACCTGGGCCCTGCATCCCTCTCCTCCTTGTGTCTTCTCACCTCATTCCCAGCATTTGGGTGTATCAGCTTGCAGCTCTCTGAACACAACAAACACACCATCCCACACCCTCAGGGCCTTACCTCTGGGTCCTGCCCCACACACCTCCAGCAGTATGAGGGGATGCAGGGCCTGCCCCGCAGCTGCTCATCTTCCAAGACGGCCCAAGCAGAGCCCGGTCTCTCCAGAGCCTCCCGTGACCAGCCCCTGGACCAACTGCCTAGGACTGGCCCCCACTATAACCCATACCATGCAGGCTTCCATCCAACGCGCTCAATCCATCTGAAATGGATTTGTAGTGACAATGCTCAGTACGTATAAGAATAAAAACAATTTGGAGACCCATTGAAAGCTTGGGCTCCCAAAGAGGCCCATACCCACTTCTTAAATCCTAAGGTCACACCACACCTTTGTAAACAGTAATACCCTTGAAATCTTTTCTATGAGCTTTGCAATTCTCAGAGACTCTCTAGAAAGGGGACTTGCTCATCATCACTTCTCATAAAGACATTTGTTTGTTGTTGTCAGTTTTTAGGTATCCAAAGTGTGTTGTCTTTAGACCCAGTTGGAGGATGACAAAGACGAGGGAGTGGCCACTGAGGAGCAGGCAGAGTCTCAGAGGCCTGTCTGCCCTTGCACCGCTGGGCTGCACACACGCCCTCCTGCCTCAGGCTCTGGTCTGCCCATGTGGCTTTGAAGTCTGAGACAAGGAGAGACTTTTCTCCTGAAGGGCAAGGGCTGTGTGGGCCCAGATAAGAAAGGGGAACAAGCAGAATTGAATCCTCTCTGGGATTCAGTGCCTGGACTGATGGGATTCCAGTGGCGTCAATGTCTGCCTGGTATGCGTAATGCAGGGCTTTATCTTTGTAACAGCATCTGTTCAATTGACACATCAGAATTGTACATATTTACAGGGTACATAGTGATATTGCACTACGTTAAATGTATAGTGGTCACATCACAGCATGCAGCATGTCCATTCTCTCAAACGTTTATCATTTCTTTGTGTTGGGAACATTCGATATTTGAAACTATATGATATGTTATTAACTATAGTCATCCTACAGTGGTACAGAACACTAGAACATATTCTTGCTATCTCTTGTAACTTTGTATCCTTTAATCAATCACTCCCTATTCGTCTTCCCCCTACCCTTCCTAGGATACTCTGTTCTACTTTTCACTTCCATGGGATCATCTTTTTTTGAGCTTCCACATGAGTGAGAACATGTAGCATGTAATTTTCTGTATCTGGCTTATTTCACTTAACATAATGTCTTTTAGTTCCATCCATGATGCCACAAATGACAGGATTTCATTCTTTTTTTTTTACAGCTGAATAGTATTCCATTGTGTATATATACCACATTTTCTTTTTCCAGTCATCTGTGTTAGACACCTAGGTTGATTCCATATCTTACCTACTGCAAATAATGCTGCAATAAACTCAGGGTGCAGATGTCTTTTTGACTGATTTCCGTTCCTTTGGATAAATGCCTGTAGTGGGATTCCTGGATCATGAGGTGGTTGTTTGTAGTTTTTTGAGGAACCTCTGTACTGTTCTCCACAGTGGCTGTACTAGTTTACATTCCCACCAGCATCATATAAGAGTTCCCTTTCTCCACATCATTGCCAGCATCTTTTTTTTTTTTTTTTTTTTTGTCTTTTTGATAATAGCCATCCTAACTGGGGTGAGTCGATACCTCATTGTGGTTTTGATTTGCATTCCCCTGATGATTAGTGATGTTGAGCTTTTTTTAATATATGTTTGTTGGCCATTTGTGTCTTCTTCTGAGAAATGTCTATTCAGATTGTTGTCCATTTTTAAAATCAGGTTGTTTCGTTTTTTGCTGTTGAGGTGTTTGAGTTCGTCATATATTCTAGATGTTAATCCCCTGTCAGATGAATAGTTTGCAAAGATTTCCTCTCATTCTGTAGATTGTGTTTTCAGTCTGTTGATTGTTTCCTTTGCTGTGCAGAAGGTTTTAGTTTCTCCAGGATCAGCCGTACGGTAGAACACAAAACAAGTCTCAAAAACTTTTTAAAAATCAAAATCATACCAACTATCCTATGTGACCATAATGGACTAAAACTAGAAATCAGATAACAAGAGGAACATTCAAAACTGTACAAATACATGGAAATTGGACAACATACTCATGAACAACCAATGGGCAAAGGAAGAAATTAAGAAGGAAACTAAAAAATTTCTTGATAGAAATGAAAATAGAAACACAATATATTAAAACCTATGGGACACAACAAAAGCAGTATTAACAGGCAAGTTTATGGCAACAAATGCCTACATCAAAAAACTAGAGAGATTTCATATAAACAACCCAATAATGTATTTCAAGGTACTAGAAAAGCAAAAACAAGCCAAACTCAAAAGTAGTAGAAGGAAAGAAATAATAAAGATCAGAGCAGTCATACATGAACTTGAGACTAACAAAACCACAGAGAAGATCAATGAAACAAAAGTTGGTTTTCTTGAAAAGATTTTTTAAAATGCATAAACCATTAGGTAGATTAAGAAAAAGACAGAGAAGACCCAAATAAATAACATCAGAAACAAAAAAGACATCACAACAGACACCACAGAAATACAAAGAATCATCAGAGACTACTATGAATACCTACATGCCAATAAATTCAAAAACCTAAAGGAAATGGATAAATTCCTGACACATACAACCTCCGTGATTGAGCCAAGAAGAAATAGAAAGGCTGAACAGACCAATAACAACTAATGAGATTGAATCAGTCATAAAAAGTCTTCCAAAAAAGAAAAGTCCGGGACCAGAGGGCTTCACTGCTGAATTCTCCTGAAACTTTAAAATTTTAATACCAACTCTTTTCAAACTATTCCCCCAAAAAATGAAACAGAAGGAATTCTTCCAACTCATTTTACAAGGGCTTTATCTGGAAGGCAAAATGGCACCACTCAAATGTCCATACTCAAATATGCCACATTTTGGATCTTCCCTGAGCTGTCACCTCCTATCCTGGCTTCAGAATTGTGTGTAGTGAGCACATCTCCACGGTTCTCCCCTCCCCGTGGGTAACACTTGAGGATATATCAAGGAACAGGACTTGAGATTGCCGGGGGCAATGAAAAAGTTATGTCCTCTTGTGGAAGCTCTGCCCTGCTCGTTCACACCACCTGTGCCCTCAGCCCTGGGCAGTGGCCCTTGGGGGTCCTGGCCTAGGGGTTGGAAGGTGGGGCTACAGCTCCTCCTCCATTGTGTCATCTGGGCCTTGTTCTTCATTTATGGTCTCGATTCTCAAAATCCATTTCCTGCCACGGAGTTCCATAAGCATTTGATATAAATTTTAATTATTTTGAAAGGACACAAATTTCCACGTTGTAGGCCATATTTCAAGACTGCAGAGACTGCCTGTAAAATCGCTTGTGCTATCATATTACCATATTTATATATATTCATATATTGTTTCTTAGATAAGCAAAAATTCTCATAGAAATCACAAAATATTTAGAATCAAATCACAAATGTATTGCAAATGATAATACTTAGATGAATTTTGAAGTCTTAAATACGCTTATGAGAAAAATTAATAATAATGACCTCTGTGTCTATCCTGAGAAATTAGAAAAAGATACAAAACCCGAATGCATCAGAAAGATGGAAATACTATAGATCAGAACTTAAACTACAGGGAGTTGGCAGTTGTGTTAGGTTATTTTATTATAAAGAAAAGATCTGATTTTTAAAATACAGCAAAATGTGAATACTATATAATATTAATGTCAAGTATCTGAGGTTTCTATTTGCTTATATTATGTTATTCAAAATTAATTTTTATAGCTAGAGGCCAGTAAAACAAACATTAACTTTGAGTATTTAAAAAAAAAAAATCAGTGCCTGCAAATGCATTTGGGACTTCCTTGTGAGATGACTGGAGACCTTCTGTCCATTCCACACGGCCCTCCTGCATTCCACACGGCCCTCCTGCATTCCACACACCTGCACAGCAGGACAGCTTTCAGCTCTTCAGGAAGCTCCCAAATGAGTTACCATTCAGATCAGACCATCCCAAAGGTACCACCGAATTCAGGGGGAACCACCTCGTCAAGTAAAACGCAGTCACAAACAAATAGAAATTTGGACGTTTTTCAAATAGGTAAGGAGGAGGCAGTAGTTATTAGATATCAGTAATGATGTGACTTTGAAATAAAAATTTTCTACTTCTCACAGTCTGTTCCTGCTGCTTCAACAAAATACCTTAACCTGGATGATTTATAAACAACAGAACTTTATTGCCCACAGTTCTGGAGGCTGAGATGTCCAGGATGAAGGCACCAGCAGATTCTGTGTCTGGCAAGCGTGTGTTGCTCATAGAGGAGCCTTCTATATGTCCTCACATGAGGGAAGGGGCAAGGTACCTCTCTTCAGCCTCCCGTTCTCGTGACTTAATCACCCCTAAAGGCCCTATCTCTTAATACTATCACATTGGGGTTTAGTTTCCAATATATGAATTTGGGCTGGGGTGAGGGAAGCACCATTAATACTTTTTCTAGCTGTTAGATTCATTGTAAAACTCTCCTGAGGCCGGGCATGGTGGCTCACGCCTGTAATCCCAGCAGCATTTTGGGAGGCAGAGGCAGGTGGATCACGAGGTCAGGAGTTTGAGACCAGCCTGACCAACATGGTGAAACCTCGTCTGTACTAAAAATACAAAAATTAGCCAAGCATGGTGGTGCGCGCCTGTAATCCCAGCTACTAGGGAGGCTGAGGCAGGAGAATCACTTGAACCTGGGAGGCGGAGGTTGCAGTGAGCTGAGATCACACCACTGCGCTCCAGCCTGGTGTGCAGCAAGACTTCATCTCAAAAAAAAAAAAAGAACTATCCTGAGTTTGAGTTTGCAAAGCAGGTGTTCGGTAGTTACAATAACTTCTTTTTTTTTTTTTTTTTTTTTTTGAGACGGAGTCTCACTCTGTCGCCCAGGCTGGAGTGCAGTGGCCGGATCTCAGCTCACTGCAAGCTCCGCCTCCCAGGTTCACGCCATTCTCCTGCCTCAGCCTCCTGAGTAGCTGGGACTACAGGCGCCGCCACCTCGCCCGGCTAGTTTTTTTGTATTTTTTAGTAGAGACAGGGTTTCACCGTGTTAGCCAAGATGGTCTCGATCTCCTGACCTCGTGATCCGCCCATCTTGGCCTCCCAAAGTGCTGGGATTACAGGCTTGAGCCACCGCGCCTGGCCACAATAACTTCTTACCAGCATCCGTGGTGACTTTCCTGACACAATTTTAACTAAAATAAAGTGAAGTGATAACTAGAACACTGAGGGCTACAAGAAGCTAGGACTGTCATCTTGAGCTTTGATTTCTACTTTTTGTCTCTCCCAAACAGTCAAGGGTCAGCTGCCTGTTTTGCAATAAAGTATTATTAGCCCATAGCCACACCCACTCCCATACATCCACTCTCAGGCCACAAGGCCAAGATGAGGAGAGACCATTTCACCCTTAAAGTCTAAAATATTGATGACTTGGACTTTTGCAGAGATAGTACGCTATCTCCTGCTCTGTGCAGTCACCGTGTTCTCTTTGAGCAGCTTGTAAATATTGTCATAAATGTAAATTTATAAAATTAATTGATAATAAAACGCTGGTTTTTTGTATTGGGGTGCCTCACAAGATTCCGTCTTTAAAAAAAAAACATAGATTCTGTTACTTTGGTAAAACTTGAAAACCACCGTGATGTGGCATCGTCTGAGGGCAAAGTGACATGCAGTTAGCAGTAACATGTGAATAGCTCTGAAGGAAAACCCTGGGAGACTAAGCCTTCATGTTCCACAACTGAAAATAACTGCAGGTTGGTCATATTTGGAAGTAATTTTTTCCACGTAGAATCATTCTATTACTATTTATTGTGACAAAATACAAGCAAAGCAGCAGTCCTCCGTGAGTTGTCTCTCCGTGCGTTACTTTGAAGGGTGTACACTGATTTCTTGACACAACTGGTACGAATGTTGTTGACATCTGCTACTCTGTTACTTTGTTTAAATTATTTTTTATTTTTGTAATTGACACGTAGTAATTGTACATATTTATGGGGTACACAGTGATGGTGCAATGCGTAGAATGTAAAATGATCAGATCGGGGTAATTATCGTGCCCATCATCGCAAATATCACTTTTTCGTGTTGGGAACATTGAACATCCTCCTTCTAGCTATGTGAAACTGTATATTATTAGTAGCTATGGTCATCCTGCAGTGGCATAGAACATTAGAACTTGCTCCTCCTACCTAGCTATAATTTTGTAACCTTCAACCAACCTCCCCCTATCCCATTTCCCCTGACCTTTCCCAGCCTCTAGTATCCTCTGTTCTACTTTTTACTTCTATGAGATCACCTTTTTTTCAGCTTCCGTATGTGGGTGAGAACATGTGCTTTTTAACTTTTGTTAAGCATTTTAAGGTCTCGATTTTTACACTTTGGGAAAGAAAATTGGGAATGTTTCAGTGCCCTGGGTTTCATCTCCCCCGATGAGGCTGATGCCTAACTGGAGACTGACCGCCACCTGCCTGGGAAGCTCCCGGGCCACACCTAAGCCACACTTCCCGGTGCCGTGCAGAATCAGAAGACATCCACCGATCCCCTTTGTGTCTTTCAAGGATATTCCCCGAGTCCCTCCGGTGGCTGATGGCCACCCAGCAGTTTGAGTCTGCAAAGAGGCTGATCCTCCACTTCACACAGAAGAACCGTATGAACCCTGAGGGTGACATCAAGGGTGTGATGCCAGGTGAGTACACCATGGGCTGGCCAGGGCAGGAGGTCATGCAGGGCTCACAGAGGCTCCACGGGGCAGGTCCCTGACACCTGGGCTGGTTTTATTGCACAAGCAGCTGTTTTAACCAGCTGTGCAATTCTCCTCTGACCTTTTGGCCTGCACAAGGGCAATGTAGCAGCCTTGACATTCTCTCCACTTTCTAGGTATTGGTTTCTTTCATGATCAAGTACAGCACACTCTGGATCTCCTCCTCTCCTGCCTAAATGCAGAAGCGAGCCATGAGCCCAGTATACACTGTTCAAGGGAATATCTGACTGTCTGGCCCATAGCCTGCCAGGTCTAAACACTGCCAGAGCGCTGGCTCAGGGTGTAGATGGGCCCATGACCTCACCTTTCCTAAGCATGACCTTCAAAGAGCCACCACTGTCTTGACCTATTTGTTGCGCAGCTGAAGACAGGAAAAGTGAAGTGTTTTTGGATAGTCGTTCAGATCCATAGAACTCCTGTGTGTCAGGAGCGTTACCACAGCTAGGTGGGGGTTCTCAACCTGAGGATCCACGTTTCACCAGGAGGTTGTTAAAATCCAGATTCCTGGGCCTCTCCCTGGAACCCAGAGATTCTGACCTATTTGATTTGGGATAAGCCCTGAGAATTTGCATTTCTAATAAGCACTAGAAGAGATTCTGATGCAAGTGGTATATGGATCTCCGTTTGAAGGTCACTGGTGGGCTCCACGCTCTGACTCACTGCCCTCACTGAAGACCTGGGATAGACAGTTGTTATAAAATTCCCTGGGAAAATAACCTCCAGGCCATTGTCCAAGAGAGAATGTGCTCATTTTCCCCCATGACCAGAAATGCTTGTGATGACGATTCATTCATTGAATCAACAGGTGTTTACTAAATACCTGCTGTGTTTCAGGCACCGTTCTAGAGCAGAGAAGACACAGGCAAAGCCTTGCTCTCACGCAGCTTGCAGGCAGGTGGGGCACGCAGACAGGGAGCTACGCGTGCCTACGTCAGGAGGGATGAAACAGCAGGGCCGCGGGATAGAGGGTGGCAGGGAGGGACTGCAGTCAGAGTGGCTGCGGAAGCTTTGCTCTCAGGGCGCAGATACAGGAACCTGAGTGAGGTGGGAGAATGTGCCCTGCAGGTGTCCATTTACGACGGGAAGGGATGCACAGGAACCCCAAATCAGAGAAGCCCTTGGTGCCTGGACAGGCCTCTCGTTAGACTCCCAATCCAGAAGATCGGGGACGCTAGGTCACTAGAAGCTCCTTGGTGCTGCCGTAGCTCAGCCAGGATGTCATCCTCTGCCTCGACTTGTGCAGTGACCTGAGAGTCAGGACAGCCAGACTGGACCACATGCTGGGCGGGGCGGGGCCTACCCAGGGACGCCCGAAGCTTTTGCTTCGCTGGACCAAAGAAGGATGTTTGCCAGGTCTGGTTGACATGAAGGGTGCTGAGTGTTGGTGCATCTGTGGTCCCTTTTTAATCCAGGGACAGTGACGAGAAACAAGATGACACTCACATGGCACTTCCATGTCAGCTACTTTTCTAAGTGATTTGCAAATATTAACTCATATTTAATATTTAGTGCCAAGCGCTTCACGTGTGTTATTTCTCCATGACAGCCTATGAGAAAGGCACTATAATTAGCCCCATTTGCCGATGAGGAAACGAGAGCACAGAGAGGCTAAGTAGCTTCCAGAGGTCACACAGCTGCTAAGAAGCTGAGCGAGGATTTGACCCGCAAAGTCCAGCAGGGGTTGCTTTGCCATGCTGCTGTAACATGAGGGAGAGCTCCGGGTAGATACGAACTTCCCTGCGCTGAGCAGTGAGTGCTCAGCCGAGGTTTCTCCAGCGGGGCCGTGCTTGCTGGTTTTGGACGGTCCAGATGGCTTTCCCAGATTTCCCCAGACCTCACTCGTTAGCAGGTTAATGCTCTTAGGCTTACAGTACAATTTGTTTGTGGCATTTCCCTAATTAAGCCATCACACTCCGCTTCTTTCACGTTAAAATATTGTCTGGGAATAGCTTGTTTTCTCAATCCTAATTACACTGATTCATTTCCCTCCTATATTTGGAAAGTAGTATTAGATCCTTTTTAAAAATTTATTTCTTTGCTCATGAGTTTTGCTGGTCCTTATTTCCGTTCCAGAGTCCCAGGCAGGAGGCTGGGTGAGAGGTAGTTGGTGACATGTGACTTAAGAAAGAGGACAGAGGCTTCACCTCCATGGGGAGCGGTCCTCCGGCTTTCGCTCTGCCCTGCCGCCCTTCACGGCGGCCTCTGCTCTCTGCCGCCCCCGGCCGTCAGATGTGTTGATGGCAGCACGATGGCGGGGCTGCTGAGTGCTGGGGGAAGGCAGCGTGCCTTTCAGCTGCTACATCTCCCACTTCCAGCTTCCTCTGCCCAGACTCAGTTTTCTGCATGGAATCTTCCTCCCATCACCCCGTCTAATCCCACAGCCAACACCCGCTCCAAGCCTCGTGTCTGTCACCCTCTCGTGCCCTGGCCGACTGGCTGGGCTCCCAGCTTTGTTCCATCCTCCCTGCCACCAGGTCACACAGGATCTGATCACATCACCACCGGCTTCAAGCCTCTCCAGTGCCTCCCAGTGTGTTTCGTGTAGACCTCAGGTCCTCCAGGTCACTGTAGAGGCCCTCTCTGGTCTCTGCCTCCCGCCGCCTCACACCCTGGCCTTCATTTGGCTCCCAGGACACACCACCATCTTCCTCTCCACAGGGCCCTCCCCGTGCACACTCCCTGCCCTCTCAGCTCCCACTCTTGCCTTGGCCAGCTCCTTAGAGACCAAGTCCGCCCTCCGGTTATTCACTGTTATAGCTTCAGCACTTCTCCCCGCTTCCTCTCATCCCAGCTATGATGAGTAATTGCAGGGTTCCTTATTAATGCCTGTCACCCCTGCAGAGCGGCAAGGCCAGGCAAGGCATGGCCTCTGTCTGTAGAGCCAGACACTTCTGCACCCCCAGCAGCAGCCCAGCCGAAGGCCTGACGCGTAGCAGGCGTGCCATGAATATTTATGGGCTGATCGAACCCAGGACTCCTGTAGTAAGGAAGGGTTAGGACTGTGGTTGCAGCGCCTCTGGGTAGGTGAGCGTCTCGGGCCTGGCTGGAGGTATATGTAGGGGTCCGGCGGGGCTGCTTGCTGCCCCGTCAGTACATCCTAACCTTGGATTTATGCCAGGGGAAAACCTGATGTTCCCAAATTTCTTATTTCCTTTTCTGTTTTAAAGCTGTCCTTGGTTTATCTTCTAGCAAGTCTGATGTTCTCAGTGGCCTGTGTAGCTGAGTTACTTTAGATGTGTGGGTGTGTTCCTGAGCATCAATCTCTCAATGTCAGTCCTGCAACCTTCGTATCACATAACGCGCCCAAGTGCTGACAGCACTCCCGTGTCGTAATTCCTGAGGTTTCCAGCATTTCTAGCAGGAGGAAAGGGCCCGCTGGTTCCCAGTATGGCTGTGTGGTCAGCAACCTAATGCAAAAACGAGACCCAGGATGAGTGCCACACACAAGACTGTGCCTTCAGTTCTGCAGGCTGAGCATCCCTTATCCAGAATGCTTGGGACCAGAAGTGTTTTGGGGATTGGATGTTTTGGGATTTGGGGATATTTGTATTATACTTACTGGTTGAGCTTTCCAAATCCAAAAATCCCAAATCTAAATGCTCCAGTGAGCATTTCCTTTGAGAATCATGTGGGTGCTCA
Source organism: Theropithecus gelada (assembly GCF_003255815.1). Classification (NCBI taxonomy): domain Eukaryota; kingdom Metazoa; phylum Chordata; class Mammalia; order Primates; family Cercopithecidae; genus Theropithecus; species Theropithecus gelada. The sequence continues at coordinate 6,023,623 of NC_037671.1, read as the reverse complement.
AAAGATCCTCAATTTTAGAGCATTTCAGGCTTCAGATTTTGGGATGTAGAATGCTCAGCTGGTAGTAAGATAAGCAAAAAGTCACTGGACAGCAACTGCCAGGCATGGGAGGAAGCGCTTCATGTGCGTGTCATCTGCATCTGAGCTTCACAAGGGAGAGGAGCCATTCTCCTGCTTTACAGCTCAGAAAGAGGCTGAGCACTGGGGAACAGTAACTCCATGATCCCTCTCAGGGTCAGGCTAGCCCCAGAGGAAGGACAGCAAATGTGCTCCTGTGTTCTCTCCTTGTGGGGAGCCACGTGCAGGGTGCAGGCATCCTCCGTCCTCAGCATCAGTCCTCTCCGGCAGCCTCACACCTTACCCCCGAGAAGCCAACCTGCCCAGCATTGCCAGGATGCACGGCTGAGTCTGTGTGATCCGAGCGTCCCCATCTTAGCCCCGTGTGGGGCTCCCCGCTACCCTTAGCAATGACAGAGCTCGGGTTTTGTCCTGACCTGCCTCACTCTGCCTTAACAATCTGTTCAGATCCTGAGATGACAAGAGGGTGGATGTGTCAGGCCACCTCCACGTTCCACACTAGGTACCTTACCCAAGTCACACCACCCGTAAGTGATGAAAGCAAGATCTGACCCTGGGCAGGCTGCACGGGGCCCTCGCTCCGCAGACGACCGCCACGGCTCACTCAGAGGGCTCGGGTTAGGTGGAGCCCGGGTCTGGGCAGACGAGGACAGAGATGACAGAGGTTGGCGGTGCCAGGTCAGTTGCTGAAGGCTTGGCTAGACGTTGAAGACTGTGCTGTCTGAGGTGACTTCGTGATAAGATTCCTATGGATGCTCGTCTTCCACTTGCTTTCAAAGCACATTTATTCAAGCGGCCGAGTGGCGCCATCTCAATCCATCCCGGAGGGGAGAAGGGCTGCGTGGAAGGGGCAGCGGCTGCTTTTTCTACTTCCCAACACGGGCGTGGGGCTCAGAGCTGCCTCCTTGGAGCATTTAGTGTGCTTTTTTAATGACTCTTGTGGCAGAGATGGCAGCATCCCTTCTTCCCCTTCCTTTTCTCCTCCTCCTGCTCCTTGTCCTCCTCCTTTTTCTTTTCTTGCTTTCTGTCTCTATAACTCATGCTTTTCCAATTTCACCCCTAACACACTAGCATCGTCCACTAGGATGACAACAAAGCCGGTTTATCCCACACCCCCACGCAAGCCAATTCCAGTTCTCCTCTGCGTGTGTTTTCCCTGCTCCTCCAAGCCTCGTCTTGGGCAAGGGGCCACTGCCTCCTCTGCTGTCCTCGGAGGCCTGATTTACCTCTCACACCAGATGGCCAAATGTGGAGAGGCCGTGCCCTCCTCCCAGCGAGTCAGCAGGGTCGTCAGGGCCTCCTTTCCCTTCCTCTGTTGGTGAAGAGAAGGTGGGAGATGTTGGGTTCACTGAGCCCGGGGCAGGAGGACACGTGCTCCCCAAGTGCTCCCGGAGGCCTCACCGAGTTCTCCCAGCCAGCCAGGCAGCACTTCGTCCTACTTCACAGATGAGCAGCTGGGCTCAGAGCGAGGACAGCGCAGCTTTTCCAAGGAGCCAGCCAGAAGTGCAGAAGCTGGGTTCCTGCCCGGGCTCATCGGGCCCCTCACAGCACCCAGACCTCAGCCCCGACCACACGAGGATCCGTGAAAATGCGGAGGCACTGGGGCCGCAGGGTGGAGTTGGACAACAAAATTCAGTAGGCTCGACGTGGGTTTTGGTTGGAAAATTTTCTAATGGCTCTAAGTTGAGCAAGCCGATGTGTCCTCCTCCTCCTCCGTCTCGAGGAGTGCACGGGAGCCGGGTGCTCACAGCAGCAAATCCTGATGCCAGTGCCCCACAACCTGGCCGGGCTCCCTGTTGCCCATTTATTTCCATGTGTGAGGAGTTCAGAGAAGTCCCTAGATGTCCATCTGATATCTGGACAGACAAAAAGGCCTCTTGGATTCAGCTACCGGTGTTAGAGCCATCTGAAGTGTCCTATAACACAGAGCTTGTGGATTTGGGGCCCAGAAGAACAGACAATGCTGCAGAAGCTTCATGTTGTTGTTGACAGGCTGGTGATGTGAGTAACTGGTAGTATGATAAGCAAAAAGTCACTGGACAGTGACTCTGCCAGGCATGGGAGGAAGCACTTCATGTGCTTCCTGACAACATATCAATAGCCCTGGAAAGGTTAATCTAATTCCACTTAGAAGAATTCAGTTACCTCTGCCACTACAGTCAATTTTTTAGACTGGGTTCTAGGTTTAATTTTATTTAAAAAGCTCAGGTCATAATGCAATTGTTATTGCTTCTTTAACATCATACTTCATAAACAATAACGTATCAGGAGTTCAGTTTGGGGTATGTATTTTTTAAACTTTAAACTTATATGGACTTGCTAATGGGCATTTAAATTTTCTTCTCGGAAGTCATCCATGGTGATAAAACGTAGCTATTAGAGTTGGTTTCTGATGAGGTCTATAATAGCAAAGATACTCAGATCATCAGATCCAAGGTTTTCTGTTAACCATGATATTTTTAAGCTCTTTACAAAATTAGTTTTTTTAACCATAGAGAAACTGTGCCTGTAGTCAAAGTAGCCCATTTTTGCTAAGGAAAAATAGTGGTCAGGAGACCTTGGGAGCTGAGAGGGTCCATGGACCAGCAGCTGAAATGCCAGCCCTGTGGGCTTGCATACAGACCTCAATCTTTGCACCTAAGTATGGGAAGGAAGAAAGTTCTGGAAACTCAGCAGACATGATATCCCTCAGACAAGGGAAAGCTTTCTCCTTCTCCCTTCTGTGGCCTGGCTGGTGACACTGAGTTCAAAAACAATGTTTGAATAAAAAGTTCCTAAATCCCTAGGATTTAGCAACACATTTTTTCTTTAAACTATAACGAAGGAGCTTTGTGACCCTCCTGCTGCTGGATGGCAGGAAGGAGGTGGAAGAGGAAGGTGGAACTTGAGCCATCTAGGGTTCAGAGTGGCCCTCGGAAGCACAGGGCCAGGGTCCTGGAGACACAGCCCCCGAGGGAGCAGGAGGGTTCCTCCAGAGGCAACTCCCAGCACTGAAGCCTTCCTCAGTAGACAGAAGCCTCCCCATCTCCACCACTTTTCTTATTTTATAAATATATTATTCAGGGATAATTTTAGATGTACAGGAAAGCTGCTGAGATAGTACAGAATCTCCGTATACCCCTCACTCGGCTTCCCCGATTGCGAATGTCTGATATTGTCATGATACTATTGTCAAAACTAAGAAAGTGACATTGGAACACTGCTGTTCACCAAACCCCAGCCTTTATCTGGTGCCTCCCGTCATCGTGCTTTCCATGAAGTCTCCTCCCGCCCCGGGATGCCGCCCAGGACTGCGTCTCGTTCTCCCCTCTCCCTAGTCTCCTGGTCTGACAGCTGCTCAGTCTTTCTTGTTTCTCGTGACCTTGACAGTCTTGAAGAGTCCTGGTTCTCCTCCGCTTCGGGAAGTCTCCTTTCTCTTTTTTAGCTCCCCAGTAGGGGATGATTCCATGAAGACATGCCAGGCTAGGAAGGCAGAGAGGCAACAGAAGGCTGCGAGTGGCATTCCTGCTCCCAGACGCGCAGGCAAACAGCTCCTGGAGCCTCTGCCGCATTCTGAATCTTCCCTGTAACTTGCCAAATCGACACCAGCACCTCTGCAGACCCCTGTAACACTGCGCTGGTGGACTCCCTTCAGAGGGGCTCTCAGAGCTGCTGGGGCCGCACAAGAAACCCAGTCTCATGACTTTATAGTTGCTCACATCCCTTGGAGCCAAAACATTGTCCAGCTCCCAAGGACTTCCATTAACTAAAACGTGCACATGTATACATATGCGTATGAATGTGTGCATGTATGTGTGTATACATGCAGATGTATTCACTTATGTGTTTGTCTTTCAAAGATTCATATGTCCTAAGGGCAGTTTCAGCAGCAGTAGCTACAGCCATGGTAAGTTCCACCCCACGAGGCTAAGGAGCATATCTGCACATGGCCTTCCCAGTCTCCGAACCGGGGGTGACACAGGCAGATGCAGAGTGTACGGAAAAGAACTGCTTGTTTAGATTTGCCCAGGGCCTAATGAGTGCCTCAGTAACCTAGAATATCATCGCTGAGCTCTGTCCTCAGACAAAAGCGAACTGAGTCGACCCTGTTTATTTGTGTGTACTCGGCCCGCTTTCACAAAAAGGGTTTGTGATGGAAACTTCTGCTGACGGTGCACCTTGTGCCCTCTCAGGCACCCGAGGGAAACCGGAACTGCAGAGCTGGAGTCTTCTGAGTGCCTTTCTATCCCGGAAATCTAGACCCTCTCCACTGGCAAAGAAAAAAAAAAAAGGCTTTCTCTTCCTTCTGTGGTGCCCAAACTGGGGAACCAGGACTGTGCCTGCAGCTGCTGTGCCATCCTCCATGGCGGCCTGCCCAGGGCTCACAGGGTCTGTTTCTTTGCAGAGCTGGAGAAGGAGCTTTCCCGGAGGCCCAAGAAGGTCTGCATCGTGAAGGTGGTGGGAACCCGGAACCTGTGGAAGAACATTGTGGTCCTGTGCGTGAACTCGTGAGTCACAGAGACAAGTGCCAGCCGGGTGGGAGGGGGCCAGGGAAGAAGGCGGGCAGCGGTGAAGCCCAGGGCCCTACTCCCCACCCCGCTGAACTTGGAATCCTAAGGGTGTGTGTGAAAAGTGACACGGGCTAGAAGATACTGGCCTTCCCCTCCTGGAAGCCTCAAGCAGCCGGTGCCCCCAGCCCAGGCGTGTAAATCCTGTGAGCAGAGCCTCCCCATGTGCCCATGAGGTCCAGGGAACCAAGATGCACATAAATGCACCTCCTGAGGGGCACAGTGGGGGCTGCTACAAGGCTGGGACTTCTGGGCCCTGTCTTGGGACAGGGGATTTGAGACCCATGAGGCCTTGGCTGCAAAGTGGCCGTGGCCCCTGTCTGTAGCCGGCCCCGCCCTTCCTGAACCTGCAGCCAGTCTGGCCAGACGCGCCAGGATGGCCGCGGGAGGAGGCAGGTGGGCCTGAGCCAGGCCAGTGAGCCCAGACCTCCTCCCAGGGCCCTCACCAGCCCTGGTCACCCCGCCTGCTGGGTCCTGCAGGGGCTGGGGACATCGTTCACGCAGGTTCTTCGCAGCCCAGTCCCTGGGCTTGGTGTGTACCTAGAAGGTCAGTCCTGTCTTGACTGACAGCTCAGTGGCCCTGACTGCGCAAGGCAGTCCCTTGTTCAGGGTCAGAGGTCACCAAGGTGGCGGAGGGGAGGGATTCGACTCATTTGGGTTAGGGGTCATCTGGGGTGTGGCACTCCTTTGTGAAGGGTCTCGAGCTGCCACAGGTAAAGACGGAGGCCCAGGGTGAGGGCTCGGGGCCAGGGTGACCGCTCAGGGTGACCGCTCTTGTGCCCACACCTGTCTACTAAAGCCACAGCAGAGGAGCATGAGCGTGGACCCCCCCCAGGAGAAGCATTCCGTATTTCTCTCATGTCTCCTCGTTTGCATTTGCTCTGGAATCTGCTCATGGTTCGGTCATGGCGGGCTTTTCTATGACACATTGAGTTGCTTCTTCATCTCCTGGTCACCTGACACCATGAGCTCCCGGGAAACAGCACAGCCCCTGGCGTGGGGGCAGCCCACCCACCGCCGCTCGGCATGTCTCCACAGGCTGACAGGGTACGGGATCCACCACTGCTTTGCCAGGAGCATGATGGGCCACGAGGTGAAGGTGCCGCTCCTGGAGAACTTCTACGCTGACTACTACACCACGGCCAGCATCGCGCTGGTGTCCTGCCTGGCCATGTGCGTGGTGGTCCGGTTCCTCGGGCGCAGGGGGGGCCTGCTGCTCTTCATGATCCTCACCGCCCTGGCCTCACTCCTGCAGCTCGGCCTCCTCAACCGTGAGTGGGCCGGGGAGATGGGCTGCGTGCAGGGAGGGGGGCTGGCAGACCCCCAAAGGCATTTGAAAGGGCTGAATAAGACTCCAGCAGCCACTCTGAAATCTACAGCTGGAAGGAGCTGCTTTGGGGAGGACAGAGCTTCCGTGAGAGCATCTGTGGAGCCCGCCTCGGAGGGCCCTGGGCCTTCCCCTCTCCCGCTGCCCCAGCCTGGGCTGCACCATGATTCCGTCCGAGTCCTGGTGGCCGGGTCTTCACTAATGGGGCAGACTGCTTCTGTGTATGACAAAGAAGAACAAAGGATTGTTTCTTTCTAGTGACATGAAGGGGGAAATAAATCTGTTTTGTCACCCTCGCATTAGGGCCCTGCTTTTCAGCAGATGTTCCCGAGTTCATCAGCTTCTCTTTGGACCAAAGAATTTCTCAGTAAAGGTTAAACATAATCTGGCCAGATGCGGTGCCTCACCTCTATAATCCCAGCACTTTTGGGAGACCGAGGCAGGCGGATCACAAGGTCAGGAGTTCAAACCAGCTTGGCCAATATGGTGAAACCCCATCTCTACTAAAAATACAAAAAATAATTAACTGGGCTTGGTGGCACATGCCTGTAGTCCCAGCTACTCAGGAGGCTGAGGCAGAAGAATCACTTGAACCCGGGAAGCAGAGATTGCAGTAAGCTGAGATTGTACCACTGCACTCCAGCCTGGGTGACAGAGCAAGACTCTGTCTCAAAAAAATAATAATAATAATCTAAGGCAAAGCTAGAGAGTCCGTCTGGCCCCTGCAGCAAGCTCTGTATAGCTCCTCACTAACAGATACCCCGTGTGTGGACAAACCACCACAGCACCTCTGTGGCCGGCCCAGGGCACGACATGAATAGGCAGGGCCGCTGAACCTCCTCTCCCGCCCTGGCACGGTCCTCCTGGGACAGGCTCGGGACACTGTGGGAACATCGACCCCACAGAGCTCCCCTGTCTTTACAAGGAAAATGAACCCAGGCTCTCAGAACTAGATGCCAGGGCTGTCCACCACCCCCAGATCAGAGCGGCCTTGTCGTGCAGCCTGGGTTAGAGAGGGCTCACTTCCAACTCAGGAGCGGCTCTCTAGCTTGGACAGTTCCTGTGCAATCTGTACCTTGCGGGGAGACTGCTGGGAGGCTTAGCTAATGGAATACACACGTGGTGCCTGTCTCCCTCCATCCCCGTTCCCCAGCTGCCCTTCCGGGAGCCTCTGCCCTGCTCACACAGCTGGGGCGGAAGTGGTGGAGTGCCTCGGCCACCAGGTGTTGCCATGCCCCTTTGGCCCTGAGCAGGAATGCCCAGGAGCCCCAAGTGAACACCAGGCAGCCGTGAGGAGCAGAGCTGGGGCCAGCAGGGGTGCCCCACAGTGCTTGATGCTGCTTGAGTGCAGGCCGCAGTGGCCCGTGGGTGACTTTATATGCACGGAAGCTCACCCTTTGCACCTGCTAGGGTCTCGCTGTGGAGGTTCCATTTTCTCCCCAGGCTCTGAGGTCAGCGGGACCTTACCCCTGTCTTCCTAACAAAAAGATCTTTGTTTAGTGCAGTATGAACTCCACTGCCCTGGCAGCCAGCGCCATCCCAGAAACGGAAGGGAGTTTGCTTGAACCAAGTCACATGGGAACACACTGGGCTAATTCCACACCTAACGTGCTCTCTCCTCTCTCCTCACCTGCTTTGCCCTTGTCTGTGTGGGTGCGATCATGTCCGCGGGCCCAGTGATTGGAAAGTACAGCCAGCACCCAGACTCAGGTGAGTCCCAAGCGCGTGGGCTGTGCTTCCTCATCTTGTATTACATCTAAACGGGCGTTTTCTCCAAGACTCACGGACCTGTGGTTTCCATTTCCTCTCTTTCTCCCCCTTGCCCTCCAAGAACTGCAGCTGAAGTTGGCCGTAGGTTGGACACTATAAGGATACATTTGTATTCTCCCTCTTGCCTCTAGAAAGAGCGACTGGTGCTTCCCTGTTTCTGTGCTGCTTGGCACGCATGCCCCACCCCTTCCCCTGGCACCAGGCTCAGCACAGGCCCTGGCCCAGCGCCAGCTTGCTTTGTCTTATGGACAGCATCTGGGTGGGGGAGAAAGGCCGGGAGTGCTGGGGCCGGGCTGTCTGTGCTGCCAGGGGAAGCCGCTGTCCTCCTTTGACCCGTGTAAGCTTGCTGCCCTCCAGCTCTGGGGACAGCACAGTGCTGCCCTGCACCTTGAAGCTGCTGCTGCTCCCACCTGGCCTGCCCCAGCCCTCGCCCGTGTCCCTGGGGAGCGCTTGCCCTCTCTGCAGCCTTGGGGGAGCTGAGCTGAGCCCCAGCTGTATGGCCCTGACAGCATGTCCATGCACGGTGCCAGACACGGCCCTGGTTCGAGGTTGGTCTCCGGTGCCATTCATGAGGGCTTTGATGGGTTGAACACTTTCCTTCTGGGCCCATAAATTCTGTGGCTTGAGTTTTTGTTTCCTTAACCCTGACTCAGCTCCCCTGTCCCAGGTGTTGGGCACATCAGACCTGACTGGAGCAAACGTAGGCCAGGGCAGAGGGATGTTGCTGTGGCACCGGGGACACGCCAGCCTGCCCTCCCACCAGGCATGGCTCCCGGCTGAGGAATGCCAATAGAGGCTGCCATGAGCTCCAGCATGCTTGATGCACAGGGACTCACAGGAGCCCCACAAAACCTACTGCGGGGACTCTGGGCGTCTAGTCCTTGAGGGTCTTGGTTCCCAGAGGGAACTGCACACCCATCCATGCCGCACGCTGGGCACTGGGGAGGAGCCGTGCCGTGCAGCCCCAGGCCTCCCTCCCACCCTGGCCTGGCTTCCTCTCTTCCCTCACCATCCTCTTCTTCTGACCCTCCCCCAGGGATGAGTGACAGCGTCAAGGACAAATTTTCCATCGCGTTTTCCATCGTGGGCATGTTTGCCTCCCATGCAGTGGGGAGCCTCAGCGTGTTCTTCTGTGCGGAGATCACCCCGACGGTGATAAGGTGCGTGATGGGAGACACCCCGGGGAACGGCGGCTTCTCGGGACTCAAAGACAAGTCCCTGGCTCCAGGCTGGTGTGGGATTAACCAGCATCAGCTCTGTCTCTGGCTCTGGGCACATCGGCTTCATGGTTCACAGCCGAGGAGCCTGTTGTACCCAACCCCAAGGCACCCGAGAGTCACGGGAGAACCTGGCCCTGGGGTCCTGTCCAGGCAGCAGCAGGAAGAAGGGGGAACAGGGAGCTACTCTGGGCCCAGGAAATATGTCAGTGACTGGCAAGGGGGGAATTCAGTGGATCACTCATGCCGCACTTCCACCAGAACCTGTGCCGCCAACTCTGCTAAGAGACCTCACGGCACAGCTATTGCAGAATGTTTTAAAAAGTAGAAAGAGTCTTCCCCCCGGCCCCCTGCCCCCCGACCCCCGACCAAGATGCAGTTTCACTCTTGTTGTCCAGCCTGGAGTGCAGTGGCATGATCTTGTCTCACTGCAACCTCTGCCTCCTGGGTTCAGGCGATTCTCCTGCCTCAGCCTCCCGAGTAGCTGGGATTACAGGTGCCTGCCACCACGCCTGGCTAATTTTTGCATTTTTAGTAGAGACGCAGTTTCATCATGTTGGCCAGGCTGGTCTCGAACTCCTGACCTCAGGTGATCCCCCCACCCCAGCCTCCCAAAGTGCTAGGATTACAGGCGTGAGCGACCGTGCCAGGCTGAAAGAGCCTTATTTTATACTGATCTGAGAAGCTGATGTCATGAATCCAAAGAGAGAAGGCCCAGCAAGTGAGATCACTGACTCATGTAAGAAACGTGGATGGAGAGCCCGCTGCGTGCCAGACACTAGGCCCAGAAAACACAACAGCACAGTCCTGCCCTCGTGGAGTCTGTGGCCATTTCACACCTCCCTAAAAGGTGTGACTCACTTGTGCTCAGCCACTTTTGTTTTAGTTCAGAAAGTGAGGCTGACCCCTTCCTGGTGCCGTCTCTGTCCCTGGGTCGTGGCTCCTGGGTGCTACACACCATTTACTGTTGCCATGCGTATAGGTTAAGAAAAAGGCATGCCTCCACTACAAGAGCATCACTCAGCTGCAGTCATTTTCCTGCAGTTTGTGACTTACTGAGGAGCTTAACTTGAGTTATACCACACTGAACTTCTTAAAGGAGTGTCATTGGCATTTCTCATGCATGTGCCTTCATGAAACAGAACTTGAGAGTAAGGCCAATAGTTCAGCCGTGAGTCAAAACCCAGGTGTCCGAATAGTGACACCCTTGGGAAAATCCAGTAGAGGCCACTCCAGTCCAAGGCAGGCTATGTGGACGCTAATGATTTCAGCCCCTCTGGTGCTGGGGAAGGCTTTGGGAGCAAGTAGGCAAGTCCGTGGACTTTCTTACTTTCCACGTTTCCAGTAGCCGTGCTAACAACAGCATCTTCACATCCGCACTTTGATTCATTCTCTTGGATCTGTATCACACAGGCCCAGCCTGACAGCTACTGGGTACCTGGACAGAAATGCCGAGGTATTGTATGATTAAGCACCACAGAACTCATCCTGTCCCTACCTTCTGCATAAGCCACAGGGGAGAGATGAGTCAGGAGCTTATTTAGTGCTTGCAGTTGCAAGATACCTCAGGCAGACCGCAGGCTCACTCCCTGTCTAAAGGGGGGAAAGTGAAATTTCCCTCCTTTATCAAAGAAAACAGCAAAGACGAGTCTTTCAATAGAGCAGAAGCCGCAGTCAGACCTTCCGGGTTTCCAGCTGGTCTCTTGCAGCCTTTGCATGATTATGCATTTGGTGGGGGGAGGGGGGGCCAGCAGGGACCCCTGAACTCTGGCAGTTGGTAGGATCATTATTCTCTGTTAGATTTAGCTTAGCAAGCTAGACGGAAGGAAATGCTGTTTCCTTTTCCTCTTTGATGAAAACCTGGAAAGATTTGGGGACAGAAATTCAACAAACATGTTCTCAGATTCAGCTGGCCAAGATGACAAACTGGAAAAAATATGTGACCCTTGGTGATGTTTTCGTGCCTGCGGAGGATGAAAGGAAATTGAGTCCAAAGGGGGTCCCTGGGCCAGGCTGGGAGAATGTCTAGCGTTCCTGACAAATCCCTCTTCTCGCTGGGAGCCCTTTTCACCCGTGCCATCGGGAGGCCGCAGCTCTTTCTTGCAAATGCACTCGGGAACGATTCCCATGGAGGCGCTAGGATGGAAGTGGACTCCCCTGCCATCCCCCCACTTCACAGAGAGAAATCCAAGATAAGCCGGGATGGACGGCCTGGGGCCCATGAGCTCCAGCGTAGCACAGAACTAGCCTTTCCCTGTGACACTCTACTACAGACAAGCCTCCTGGCAGCAAAGGGTAAGGGGCCAGGATGGACTGCCTGGAAGCAAATATGAGGTTATGAAATTTTCTGCAGAAAGTTCAAAAAATGCTTTTATACTTTTTATACTTGTTCCACAATAAAAAGCAACAAAGGCTTGCAGAAATCTATTGCCCCAAGGATGATAGAGGCCAAGTAAACTAAATATTGTTTCATGAGGTTCTGTCCAGACCTCACATCGACAGAACCAGCTACCTGCTCAGGCCCAGGCCAGGTGGTGGTTCTCATCAGCCAGTGCACAGCTCATTAGATTCATTTGTAAGAGTTGGGTGACTTTGCAAGTGTATCTGACTGTGTCCGCCTCCCAGCTTGACATGGGCAGAAGTGGCCTGCGGTCTTGGGTGGATCTGGAAGCAGCTGCTGGCTGTGCTGGGGCTGATCTTTTCTATCCACTGTCCATCTGGATGTTCCAGGTGGGCTCCAAGGCTTCCTTTGCCCTCACACGGGGGTCCAGGTGAGAGAGGACGCAGGCGCTGGGGATCATGACACCCACCTGTTTTCTCCTGCTCTGCCCACTCCGGCAGCCCTGGCCCTTTCTAGGTCATAAGCCGGACGGGCCTCCCTGAGACCCTCCCTGACTGACGACTCCCTGACATCTGTCCTCTGCTTTAATGCTGCCTCAAGAATAGGCACCAAGGGCCAGGATGACCTGGGATTAAGGGAGCATCAGAGTCTGTTCAACTTCTTTAAAAAGTTGTATCTTAAAGGCCAGGGGCGGTGGCTCACGCCTGTAATCCCAGCACTTTGGGAGGCCGAGGCGGATGGATCACGAGGTCAGGAGATCGAGACCATCCTGGCTAACACGGTGAAACCCCGTCTCTACAAAAAATACAAAAAATTAGCCAGGCGTGGTGACGGGTGCCTGTAGTCCCAGCTACTCAGGAGGCTGAGGCAGGAGAATGGCATGAACCCGGGAGGCGGAGCTTGCAGTGAGCTGAGATCATGCCACTGCACTCCAGCCTCCTGAGTAGCTGGGACTACAGGTGCCCGCCATCTCACCTGGCTAATTTTCGTTTTTTTTTTTTTTTTTTTTTTTTTTTTTTTTNGCGTGGTGACGGGTGCCTGTAGTCCCAGCTACTCAGGAGGCTGAGGCAGGAGAATGGCATGAACCCGGGAGGCGGAGCTTGCAGTGAGCTGAGATCATGCCACTGCACTCCAGCCTGGGCGACAGAGCAAGACTCCATCTCAAAAAAAAAAAAAAAAAAAAAAAGTACAAATATTTGCTCATCCTCGACTTCACAGATATGTAGTCAAGTCACATTAAGTAATATAAAAGAGGAGGTGGAATGGGAGGCTCACCTCCGGTGTTTCAACGCGAGATGGTAATGTCACATGGCTAACAGCAATTTGATTCTGGAATCCTTAATTCAGTGAAGTTTGCCATTTCTAATAAGAAGTCGGCCTGCATATCAGTCTACTTTATTTAGATCCTATTGCTAGTAAAATAAAGATATCCCGTGGATATTACAATTTTGTGCTCCTAAGGCACAAGGAGGCAGTGCCTGCCCTCCGTTCTCTGTCCATAAATCAAGCAGCTCTGACTTGTCAACACGGGCCTATGCTGCCCTCTAGTGACAACCTAGAGAAAAGCAGAAAAGGCACAGGCAGAGCCCACATTTCAGGGCAGGAAATGAACCTTAAAACCAAGGACGTAACAATCTCTTTCTCTAATCTGAGATTTCAAGAGAGAGAGAGAAAAAAAAAGCCAAAAATGGCATACCAACTTCTGCCACAATTTTTCCTAATCGTACTGAATAATGTCAAGGAATCTTTTTTTTTTTTTGAGATGGAGTCTTGCTCTGTTGCCAGGCTGGAGTGCAGTGGCGTGATCTCGACTCACTGCAACCTCCATCTCCCTGGTTCAAGCGATTCTCCTGCCTCAGCCTCCCGAGTAGCTGGGATCACAGGCACGCGCCACCATGCCCAGCTAATTTTTGTATTTTTAGTAAAGACGGGGTTTCACCTGTTGGTTACGATGGTCTCGATCTTCTGACCTCATGATCTGCCCATCTCAGCCTCCCAAAGTGCTGGGATTACAGGCGTGAGCCACTATGCCCGGCTATGTCAAGGAATCTTTGATAGAAAACCAGATCATTGCTTCCACAGAAAAAAATAAAAAGATATATTCCATATTCTATATGCATGTGTATATTTGTTGCATATTATGTATACACATATATGTAGACATTTTTCTAATGATCTGCAAATTAAATAGATTTCATTTCATTTTATTTGGCACGGTTAACAAGATAGATCCGTATGATGTGGTTCACCAGGCACAATGCCAGGCTTTTGCTCCATGCAGTTTGCCTTTTCACAGTGGCCCTGTGCCCACCCCTCCTGGGGGTCTGTGCTCTGCACTCCTGCATGTGACTCCCGTGTGAGTAAGGGCAGTCCTCGCTGCTTGTCAGTGCCATCCACATGTAATGCCGGGAAGGTCAGGCAGAAACCTGGGCGGTTTCCGAGAAAATGGTGTCCCCATTAAGATCCTGTCCATTATCCCTAGCACCTGATATGCGCTGTGGCTTCCTGAAGGAGCCAGGTCTACCAGAAACACTTAATTGGCTATTTTAGGTGTTCAGTCTTCATCTTACAGAAGGATTTGATCTTACTGCTCATTGCAGTGGTCATCTATATTTAACCTGTCCCATTCATCTGGGTGAGCTGACCTTCCTACTCAGGAAGCCAGTGTGATCCGCAAGCATCCAGTATTTATTAAACACAAACAACACGTGCCTGTTGATGTCCTAGAAAATAATTCTTGCCCTTGAGGGGCTCAGAGACTAGTAAGGCGACCGGCACGTGAACACATACTGACAGAAAGATGCAGTGTCTTTGAACAGTGGTCTGGGACCCTCAGCCTGGAAAGAGTGTGAGTATCTGGGAGACATCCCCCAAATTCTTGCTCTTCCTCATCCATATCCCCCATACACTGTGAAGCACAGTGGTGTGGCTATTCCTGCAACTCTTTCAGCCTCTCCCTGGGAAGGGCTTTCTAATGTGAAGTGCTGATGACTGTCATAGCCTGCGTGAGAGGTGGCTGTCAGTCTCCCTCCGTGGCTAAGGCTGGGGAATCTGTCACTCACAGAGTATCTTGGTTTTCTATTGCTGCATAACCAATGGCTCCGAAACAGGGGCCTGAAGCAGCATGCATCCACTGTCTCATGGTTTCCGTGGCTCCAGAGTCTGGGCATGGCCTGGCTGGGTCCTCTGCTCTGGGTCTCTCACAGGCTACCATCAGTGGGTAGGGTCCACCATTAAACCAAGTCAGGTACTGGTAGGCTCTGTTTCCTCACGGGCTGTGGGGCTGGCAGCCTCAGCTCCTCGCTGGCTGTTGGCCACAGGGACCACAGTCACAAGGCAGCTCCCTTGGTCAAAGCTAGCAAGAGTCTGCTAGAATCCGCCTTTTGGAACCTTGTTGTGGAAGGAACATCTCACTATCCTGGCTGTATTTTATTGCTAAAAAGTAAGTTATCTGTACCTTGTACCTTGAGGCCCAGCGCACGCTCAAGGCACAAGGGTGGGAATTACTGGGGCCAGTCTAGAAACCTGACTATGGTGCTGAGTAGATGCCCAGGTGCCAGCCAGGTCTCAGTGGCTGGGCAGGTGCTGGGGACAGCACATGGAGTGGAGCCTGGTCCTGCCCTGGTGACATCTCGTGTCTATTAGAGACACACAGACACGCAACGCACATGTGTCTTTGGGCTACACAAGTGTCCTGAGGATTCAGGGGTAGCACCCAAGAGAGCCTGCTCAGCCTGGACTCAGGAAGGGTGGCTGGGACTGAGGATTCCCGGGGTGTGGACTGGAGCCCCACGCATAGCGGCTCTAGAGGGGATGTGTGTGCAGCAAGTGCACAGCGGCGGGAGGAGGAGAGGCAGGATTCCCAGGGCTCGGGGAGCAGGAACAGAGGTTCCTGGAAGGCTGAGGGTAGGCGGGTGTGAAGCGGCTTGAGGAGGCAGTGTTTGCAGAGCTTGGTGCCTCACTGAGAGGAGGGCCAGGGCGGAGGAGAAGAATCCCAGTGGCACAGCCCCCTCTGCCAACTTTTAGGACTCCATTCCATGCCTGGGGGCTTTAGGCCCATGGGAGAGGCTCATCCTGTTCGCCTCCCAGTTCTTGAACCTCTCCAGCTCTGGTTCCTCTACACCCAGCTGCCCCCTAGACCCTGAAGGACTTGGGTGGCCCCTCCCCAGCACTCAGTGGATGCTACCATCCCTGGAACCAATCAATCCATGGATCTTCCTGTCCCCATGCTAGTCACATTCGTGCTTTAACCTCCACCACATTTGGACGTTGGAGCTTTTCTCATCCCCATTTTGCAGATGCAGACCGAGGCTTCGGGAGGTGAAGCTGGTGGATGGGGGGCCAGGATTCTAGCTCAAGCTCATGGGCTCCAGAACGCCTGCTCCCAGCCACCGCACTCGCACCTTTGTGGCAGCAGAAGTCTGTTCTGTAGCTCACTTTGGGCTGGTTCTTTGTATGTGGGTTTACTCAAGGCTTGAAGGCTAATGGCCGACGCCCTGGTCTTGACAATAATCTAATGGAACAAACATTAACAAAGCCCCTGTACCGGAAGGCAGTACTTCCTCCAGACGTGCGCAGACGGCGCCCTACCCGGGTAGCCCGTGGGAGCTCGGCTGAGCTAGCATGGGTGAACCTCACAGAGCGAGCACTGGACAGAGCTGAGGGACCCGGCGCCGTGAGCAGTGAGACGGGACCCCGGCGCCGTGAGCAGTGAGACTCAAAGGGAGAGGACGGGATGAAGAGGTGGGGCCCCCAGGATCTGTGCATCACCTTGCAGGCAGGAGGGAGCCACTGGAGGACTCTGAGCAGCCAGGTGACACGATCAGCTCTGTGTTCTAGGAAAATTGGTTTGGCAATAGTGAGGAAACAAAGTCCAGGGGGTGCAGAAGATGCAGCAGGGAGGAGCGCAGACCCAGGTGGCCTGGAGTGGACGCCCTGAGGACTTGGTCATGGCTGGGAGGAGCGCAGACCCAGGCGGCCTGGAGTGGACGCCCTGAGGACTTGGTCATGGCTGGACAAGCAGCAGCTGGGAAAGGGAAGAATCCAGCCACTCTTTATCCCCTAGGACTGCAAGCCTGGCAAGGCTGCCCCTGGGCCTATGGTGGATGCAGATAGGTGGACTGCAACCTATAGAGAGGCGGCCATTTCTACATTAGAGGGAGAGAAGGGAGAGAAGTGTCTTCTATTCTTTTGTTATAAAATAGGACAAACCCCCCCAACACACACACACGCACACACGCACACACACACACAATATCACCATGCCTCCATTGCATTCTGAGAAAAAGGCTCCGAAGCTGCGATTCTCCCTGGGGTTATTAGCATAGACCTGTGTATGTCTGGTTTACGAGGGCCACCTGGGAACCCTAGGACTCCCATCCTCCCTGCCCAGGTCACCCCTGCCCAAGCCTCCTCCATTCACGTCCCCCCATGTCAACCCAGGTCATCCTGAGAGGGTCTGTGGGAGCAGGCATCAGGTCACAAAGGCAGGGATGCTCTCCCCGTCTGAGCAGCAAAGCCTGAGAAGTCCCCAGCACGAGGGAGCTGCTGCTCAGTGCTCCTCGGTGCTGCTCGGTGCTGCTCGGTGCTGCTCGGTGCTCCTCGGTGCTCCTCGGTGCTCCTCGGCGCTGCTCGGCGCTCCTCGGCGCTGCTCGGCGCTCCTCGGCGCTGCTCGGCGCTGCTCGGCGCTGCTCGGTGCTCCTCGGTGCTGCTCGGTGCTGCTCGGTGCTCCTCGGCGCTGCTCGGCGCTGCTCGGTGCTGCTCGGCGCTGCTCGGTGCTCCTCGGTGCTGCTCGGTGCTGCTCGGTGCTCCTCGGCGCTGCTCGGCGCTGCTCGAAGCTGCTCGGTGCTCCTCGGTGCTCCTCGGTGCTGCTCAGTGCCACAGGGGGGCAGAGAAGAGCAGAAACCCTGGCCGCAGGTGGTGGTGGAAAGGGGAGTCATGGCTGGTCTCTTAGTTCCTGGAAAGAAGAGGCAAGGCCTGGGCGCCTGCCCAGAACTAAAAGCTTTGGAGATTTGTAGCAGCAGGGGGACCAGCCCCCACAACAGGAAGTTCTGTTGTTTTAAAACAAAACAAAACAAAAAAACAGCTTTATTGAGGCATAATTTACAGAACCATAAAATTCATCCATTTTAAGTAAACAATTCAATGACTTTTAGTAAATTGACAGCACCATGCAACCACTGCCACAATGCAGTTATAGAACATTTCTTTCTCCCCACAAAATCCCCTTGTCCTCCTCTGAAGTCCATCCCTACTCCCAGCCCAAGCTACCATGAATCTGCTTTCTGCCTGTACACATTTGCCTTTTTTTTTTTTTGAGACAGAGTCTCGCTGTGTTGCCCAGGCTCCAGGCTGGAGTGCAATGGCACGTACTCAGCTCAGTGCAACCTCTGCCTCCCAGGTTCAAGCAATTCTCCTGCCTCAGCCTCCTGAGCAGCTGGGATTACAGGCTCCTGCCACTGCACCCAGCTAATTTTTCTATTTTAGTAGAGATGGAGTTTCACCATGTTGGCCAGGCTAGTCTTGAACTCCTGACCTCAGGTGATCTGCCCACCTCAGCCTCTCAAAGTGCTGGGATTCCAAGCCTTTTTGACTTTTCATATAAATGGATTCATACAATCAGTTAGCATAATGTTTTTGAGTCCATGTTGTAGCACGTGTCAGTACTTCATTCCTTTTTATGGCTGAGTAATATTCCATTTTATATGATGGGCTGCATGTTGTTTATCCATTCACCAGTTGGCCATTTGTGTGCTGTCAATTTTTTTTTTTCATAGAGATGGGGTTTTATTGCCTAGGCTGGTCTCAAATGCCTGGCCTCAAGTGATCCTCCCGCCTTGGACTCCCAAAGCACTGGGATTACAGACATGAGCCACCGTGTCTGGCCTGCCCATCTTTTTACTGGATTTTCTGTCTTCTTTTTGAGTTGTAAGAGTTGCGTAGTGGCTCATGCCTATAATCCCAGCACTTTGAAAAGCCAAGGCGGGTGGATCATGAGGTCAGGAGACCAAGACCATCCTGGCTAACACGGTGAAACCCCATCTCTACTAAAAATACAAAAAATTAGCCGGGCATGGTAGCACGTGCCTATAGTCCCAGCTACTCGGGGGACTGAGCCAGGAGAATTGCTTGAACCCAGAAGGCGGAGCTTGCAGTGAGCCGAGATGGTGCCACTGCACTCCAGCCTGTGTGACACTCTCAAAAAAAAAAAAAAAAAAAAAGAGTTCTTTACATATTCTAGTTACAAGTCCTTTATCTGATACATGCTTCACGAATATTTTCTCCCAGTCTGTGGTCCTTTTCTTAAACATGTAACTTTTGAAGGGTAGGAGTTTCTAATCCTAATGAAGTCCAATTGATCAGCTTCAGCTTTTTCTTTTGTGGATCCTACTTTTGATGTTATGTGTGAGAAATCTTGGCCTAACACAAGCTCATAAAGCTTTTCTGTTTTCTTCTAGAAGCGTTATAGTTTGAGCTAAGTTAAGCACTTAGATTTTATGATCCACTTTGAGTTCATTTTTTTACATGATGCGAAGGGTCAGCATCATTCTTTTGCATGTGAATATCCTGTTGTCCCAACACCACCTGCTGAAGAAACTCTCCCTTCCCCCTCACTGGATTTGCCTCCATCTACAGTCAGTTGACCATAAACGTGAAGGTTTCTGAACTCCCAGTTCTGTTCCATTGATCTATTGATATATACACCAATACCAAACTGCCTTAAGTCGTATGGCTTTATAGTTTTGAAACTGGGAAGGCAAGCCTTCTAACTTTGTTCTTTTCCAAAATTGTTTTTGACTACTCTGAGTCCTTTGCATTTCCACATAAATTTTAGGATCGGCTCACTGTTTTCTCAAAAAAAAAAAAAAAAAAAGTCACCTGGAATTTTCATAGGGATTATGTGGAATATATAGATTAATTTGGGAAAAATTACCATCTTTACAATATTGAGTCTTCTAATTCATGAACATGGAATGTCACTCCATTTATTTTTATCTTTTTAACTTTCAGCAATGTTTTATCTTTTTCAGCATACAAGTCTTGCATTCCTTTGTTATTTCTAAACATTTTATTCGTTGGGTGTTAGTGTGAATGGAATTTTCTTAACTTCATTTTTGGGTGTTTTGTTGCTAGCATGTAGACATAGAATTGACTTTTATATGTTGATCTTGTATCTTGTGACCTTGTAGGACAGTCTTTTGGTGAGTTAGGAGCTACCTATAGTGCCAACCAAGAGAACCACAGACTGGTCAAGAGCTGGAGTTATATACCTGCCTCCTACCTGTTGCAGGACCTCCCTTTCAGCCCACTCAGCCTCAGCAGTTCCAAGGACAAAGGTCTCTTCACTTCAGGGAGTGCCTAACAATTGAGCAGCCCCACTAGAAAGCTTCCCCAAACCAAAGGACCACTCTGCCCGCTGCCCTGGGGCCTGGCAGACAACTCCACTCCCCGTTCTCGAGACAAGGCCACCTCTGCCTGCCCGCTTCAATGAGGCCCCAGAACTGGGGACCAGGCAGCCCTCTCTAGCCTGGTCTGTCACCTGAGCGCCACGGTCCCACTGCAGCCTGGCACAGCACTGCTTTCTCAGGGGCCACAGAACACCTTTGTCCCAGTAATGTGTTTTTAGGTCAAAGTGGAGAGGTTTGAGGGATAGGGGTTTTGTAAGTGTTGTGTATCTACTAATCCCTGGGACTCTTGGCCGCTCCCGTACAAGGCAGGGAGTGGAGATCAATGGCTGGCCTTCTGGACTTTGGCTGTCCTGAGCTCAGAGCTGCAGTGAGTTCTTCTCTGTCAGTGCACAGCTTCATTTGGAGGACCCTTCAGGCACAGTCCTCAGAGATGGGACCGTTTCCACTGGTGGTATGCAATCAATTTTAGGAGACACGGGGGCCATCTACTCACAGTGAGGAAATTACTCTTTTAAAATATCTTGCTCTCTCTCCAGTTATGACAAAGAAAAAGTCTCTGTTCGTGCTGGTACGTCCTTCGTACCCTCTTTAACCCTTGGTAATCCCCCAGGCCTTGGGGAAATGGCATAATTTCATTACCTTTTATTTTTCCTTGTATATTACTTATGGCAAGTAATACTGGCTTTCCATTTACAGTAGTATTATATAAAGCTGCCTTTCAAAATAAAGTTCTCATGGCCCCCCAGCCCTGAAAAAACAATAAAAATAGGAAACAGATTAAAGAAAAAGATAATGTAAGTAAAAGCTTTTGAACTGATGAGGAAAAACGGCCACTGCCTCAGAGTAGCCCTGAACAGATGCAGCCGGGGTGCAGGTGATATGGGATGTGTGAGATCGGGGTACACTGGGCAGTGCCCAGGGCAGCAGGGCCCCTGCAAAGGCGGCTTCCTGGTCCACCCCGAGCTTTTCCAGGATCCAGCCACTAGGCCACGGCAGCTCACCCAGTGCTTGCCTCCTCCTGCAGGTGCGGCGGGCTGGGGCTGGTGCTGGCCAGCGCGGGCTTCGGCATGCTGACGGCACCCATCATCGAGCTGCACAACCAGAAAGGCTACTTCCTGCACCACATCATCTTTGCCTGCTGCACGCTCATCTGCATCATCTGCATCCTCCTGCTGCCCGAGAGCAGGGACCAGAACCTGCCTGAGAACATTTCCAACGGGGAGCACTACACGCGCCAGCCGCTGCTGCCGCACAAGAAGGGGGAGCAGCCACTGCTGCTCACCAACGCCGAGCTCAAGGACTACTCGGGCCTCCACGATGCCGCAGCCTCGGGTGACACACTGCCCGAGGGTGCCACGGCCAATGGCATGAAGGCCATGTAGCCTGGCCCGCAGAACCCGGGGCTCAAGGGTTTGGGGCTGCTCGGGCACAGGTTTACAGACCAGGGACCGAATGCATGGCCCGGAGGGGGAAAGCTGCCCCACCCAAGCCGAGCCTCTCAAGGGTGTGGGGAAATCCTGTCTTTCCAAAAGTCCAAGGAGCACAGGTCGGAGGAGACGAACTCTTTGGAAATAACCCTTCCAAGACTTTCTTTTCTGCCATTAAATGTTTGTATTTATTTTGGTCATTTTTACGAGAAGCACTTTATTCCCTCCCCCTCACTGATCACAAATGGAATCACCTCTTTCGGCAGCGAGATGCAGTCACTCTGGGAAGATGCCGCAGTGACCATGGTCGCAGCCGGTTCCTCTCGGGAGACGGGACACGGCTCCTCGCAACACCCAGGAGCCCCCCAGGCTGCCTGCCTGTGTGCAGAGGCAGGACACGACCGTGGAGCGTTTCCAGGACTGCATTTTAGACAGAGTGAAATGTACATGAATTTGGCTTTTGCTAGAGAGTCTGTGTATGGTTTTTTAAGGTCCTTTTTCCCTTTCTGTTTGCAAGGTAAGAGCTTCTATTCCGTGTGCAGGGAAAGCAGCTCACAGACGCCATTAAAACCAGCTTCATCTTTCCTTCAGGATCATCCTTTTGTACTTGATGCTGGACGCTCTTGGAGAAAAAGCTTAAATATTTCACCAGAAATCTTAATTGAGCAGCAGTAATATCGCCACAGCTTTGTGAGTACACAGCTAACAGATGCGTCGAGGCCTGAGATGTGCTCGTTTTTATTCCTCCTCTCCCAGATTGGCTCCAGCAGAAAAGCCCCCCGTGCACAGCCAGCTCTTGTGCCAGCACTACTTGAAAACATGGCCACTTTCTAAGCTACAAACAATGAGAAAATAACTCGAAAAGATGGCAGAGGCAAATCCACAGCAGGGGGGACTGCCCTCCACACGCGCCCGTCACCCACACCTCGAGCACACACCAGGAAGATCACCAGCTTGGACGGCCGTCACCTCAGACATCACTGCAGGAAGCACCCGCAGGAGCTGGGCCCCCCACGCCTGCCTTCCTGGGCCAGCTTCCGCTTGTAGTCACTCGCTTAGCGCAGAGGCGGGGCTTCCGGCAGGGGGCGGAGATTCCTCATAGGTGAGTCCAAATGACCTCCAGCCTCTCGAAGGCATCAAGACAAATTGAAAGAAAGCAATAACTCACCAAAGCTCAACGCTGCCCCTGCCCCGACTTCCAAGGGTTTCTTCGTGTTCCTCGTTTCACCCCAGAAGGTAAAGGTTTCCTCTTGGCATTTTCGGAGGAAATGTGTAGGACACCCAAGGCCACTAAGAGACAGCCTCCTTGGCAAGGGCAGGCACCACTTTTGTAGCAACTTGGGCACCAGCTTTTCTGGACAGCCTGGCTTCTTACTGGGATTGTCCAACTCATCCCTTCTTGAAGCGTGTCTTTGCCATGGACTGTGTCCTTCCAGGGAAATCGTGGTCTCGGGCCTGGGTGAGACAATGAAGTGACTTCCAACCGACATTGCTAGAATTCACAGGGCAGAAAAGGGGTTAGCCTTCTCCCCTTCCAGCTTTCCACCCGGCCTGCTGTTTGCTGTCTCCGCCGTGTCTCCTCCACATGCGGTCCACACATCAGTAGGAGCCTGGTGATGTGTGAAGACACAGCAAGGGGCAAGCAGACTCATGGCCACGTGTTTCCAGTGGCTGGACCACGCCGACACCTGGGATCTTGAGGTACCCAGGAAGAGGGGCTGTCTGGCCGGCCGCTCCCACCTCCACTTGCAACACGTCCAGCTCATCCTCATCTTCCCTCTTTTTTAAAGTCACGTTTCCATGTTTCAACATTAGTTTGCATTCACCTTTACAAAGGCCTTTCTTTAGATCTGTGCAGCCTTTGCGTGCCAAACTTGTGAAATTCCTTTTACCTTTTTTGGAGTACTTGCTACAAAGCCACCTGTCAACAAACCCCCGTTACGTACAGAATAAGACCTGTCCAGTAGCCAGGCCCGTAGGCAGTTGGGGAAGGTGGGAAGGATCCAGCGAGGCCCCTGAGCCCGCACCTGGACAGGTGTACGTCTGCACCCATCACCCCCAGCACCAGGTCACCCTGCAGTCCAGTCCACTTCCTACTGTGTTGCGGAAGGATTTGCTAAGTGATGAAAGTTGCGAGCAGCCTCACGCTGGTCATGTAAACTTTTTTTTTTTTTTTTTTTTTTGGGAAATTGAAGCTGTAGAGTGCTGCCCGAAATCTCTAGGAAGGTGGTGGCAAGGGACAGTACTCACACTCTTCTGGTCATGGCCTCTGATCTCCACCTCAAATGACAATAAAAAACCGGTCCAACGAAGACAGTGCTCAGCACTTCAGGCATCAGGACTAATCCATCAGTGACTGGAAAAGAGGCTAGCGCTGAGGCCTGGGCTCCTGGGACCAGAGTCCAGCGGGTGTGAGTGAGGCTGACTTGCCGACGGCCAGCAGGTGATGTCTCTCAGCCGGCAAGGCGGTCCCACAGCTGTCCTCCCACGGCAGCCTCAGGAGGAGGCTGGGTGCCTGTTCTGTGGCAGCTTCAGCCCAGGGATATCCAGCTGTTGAGGAACACCTTTATAAAATGTTGCCAGAGCAGCAACACTTCCCGCTGAGCACAGCCCCGGGAAATCTGGTACCAAGTGAGCAAGGCGGCCGGGCCCACCCAAGCCCGCCACGCGCCTGGGCCCGCCTGGCTCTGCAGGGGAGGCTGCTACGGCTGCCCACTTCCCAGCACAGTCTGTGGCGCTTGAACCCCTCAGTCCTGTTCCCTTCCTGGCTAATAGGGAGACCCTTCTCAGGCACCCACTGTTTCAACTTGACCCTCCCACCCCCTGCTCCTCCACACACCCCTGCGTCCTGCTAGCCTACCCTGTCAGCCTTTCAATAAACGTGATGCACAAACGTGGACACCTGAGATGGAGCTGAACATTTCTTCACTTTGTTCTTTTCCTGAAGTCAAACTCTTATCAAATACTCTAATTATTACCACCCAAGAGAAACAGGGAAAAGGTTTCAATGCTTTTGTTTACTGAGAGTAAGAGCACCTGCATCTGGAAGACGGGCTGGTAAGTTGGTTTGGCTACAGAACAGAAAGAAAACAAAACAAACCTCGTAGGGGAAGTTTGCACTCAGACACCACCACTTCCTAGAGCCAAATGAGCGATTCCGAACTGGAAGTGCCATAAGCGGGCCTGCGACATCACACCGCCGGGCCCCAGGTATCGCATGTCCTCTTGTCTAGAAGGCACCACCTCACTTCCATGTACCGTGTGTTTTGGAAAATCAGTATGGCGTGTCATGTCTAGTGGCGAACACTTCCCTCCCTCTGTCCTTGAGGTTGTGATATAAAACCCGTGTTTCTGTACGTGTGGGTGGGGCTCCTCTGACGGTGCTCGTTCATAGCACAAGCTTACACTGAGTTCTGAACTCGTTCACAGCTGCGTGTCTGCATGGTGTCGCATCTGTTGTACCTTTGGGGAAAATTTGTATGTAAATGTACAGAAATAAAAATGTTGCCCCGTTAACAGATTTCCTCTGGAATGTCTTCCCTACCTCACCTGATGGTATCCAACAAAGGGCATTTCACTACCATTAACGATGAGTAATAAAATCCTCTGTGTTCATTCAGACCTCGCTGCGTCACTACTTTTCATGCCTCTGTAAGCTGTGTCTTCACTCGCCCCGAGGTGGGTGGAGGGAGGCCTCTCTGCTTCGGGTCCTGGTCTTAAAGGTAGTCAGAGGCAGAGGCTGGATGAAACACAAACTGTTTACCAAGTGCCACTCTCAGACCACCTGGGAGATGGGGGCCATCAGTAAAATTAAGAGGAATTTTTTCCCCTTGTTCGTTTATGTTCTGCTGATCCGTGGCCTGAAGGTTCCTAGAGACGTCAAGAAATGAGTATCTTACACTGTGATTCTGTGAGGAAAGACTGGTAACCCAAAACTCTCTTCTCTAATGTAGTATTTTTTAATGAAAATGACAATATTTCTTTAATAAAGTATTTATACCAAACTCTTCTCTCCATAGCCCTGATTTTGTGTCACTCACTATTATATTCCTAGAGGTGTCCACTCAGCTTTGCAAGCTGTGATGAGGCTGGCCGGGGCCTTGAGGTGAGCACGGAAAGTCTGCAAAGGAGGGAAGCGCCTGGAACCACAGACTCACTCCTCCGACGCGCCTTTCCGTCCTGGCCAGGGCCACCACCTTCACTTGCCTGCTGCCGGCTCAATGCAAGACTTTTGCCTCTGGCTGAACAAAAAGGGTTCCGATGGACCCCAAAGGTTAGAAAGTTTTTTGCCAGTGGTCCTCAATCTTGCCTGCACAGAGGCACCAGGGGAGCTTGCAATCCTGCCAAAGCCTGGGCCCCAGACCGTCTGAACCTCTGGAGAAGGCCCAAGACTGCAACCCACTTCAAGCGGTAGCATTAAGGATTAAAGGCTAAGGAGTACAAATGACCAGAGCAGGTACCTGAGCTACTCTGGATTTGGGATAGAAGAGAGGGGAGAAGGGAAGATGATGAAATAACAAGAGGAGCAAGAAGGACCTGAAGCCTTTGAATCCATAAAAAGGAAGGAGATAAAACCATAATTGACATCTAACTGCCATGGTACTTATAGTTTGCAAAGCATTTCTATCTACCTACTTAATCCTAACAAGAACCTATCAAGGTGGAGATTACTCCAACTTTATAAATGAGGACACAGAGCCTAGAAGTCAGACTTCACAAGACCACAAATGTAGTAATGGGGCAATGTAGGGAGGTGCTCAAATGTAGGCCCGAGAGAGAACACAGCAAAAAAGGAGTGCCCAGAGGAAGGGTTTAGGGAGAACACAGCAAGAAGAGAAGTGCCCTGGGGTTTCACTGCAATGAGAAGGAGATAAATGCATCAATTCACAAGACAGAATTCTGAGGAATGCACACACAAACCTAAAGCATATTTACACATCACTTTAATTCTAACTGAGGATGCACATGAGACAGTCATGTCTGACTGAAACTCTTAGATTACAGCCTTCAATCCCAACAGAAATCCCATTTCGTCCCTCTATCACTCACAGCCAAATGAGGAAGTGTGTACTGTCCACTTTGCCTCTCCTTCACCAGGTGGGTCAGTATGAGCCTTTTGGCCCACACACTGCTGAGAAGGAAGCTCAAAAGATTAACCCCTTAAAAACAAAACAGGAACGCGGCCTGACGACAAACTGAAATTCAATCCATTTATTTACATGTACATTGTACATAAGTTAACAAATTCTCACTTCTGCCACTCAGCTAGAACTTTTCAGGAAAAGCCTCCATCTCTTCCTTGATCCTGTTTTCTACAAGTAATGCGAAGTTACTGTCTGTGTTCTGGAGGTTATAGCTGACAAACACCTGTTTGTTGGTCTTCCTGGCTAAAAAGAGAAAACACATTGATACAGCCACTCCTGAAATACTGCAGACCCCATGTTCCTCACACCCACAAGCAGCTGGGAAATGCTCAGAAAGAGGATGGGGTTGTAGGGAGAGAACAAAGCTCTGATCTCCGCGCCTCTCTTCAGACAGGTGCTGCAAAGGCAGACGAGTCACTCAGGCCTCTCCCAGTCTCTCCAGCAGACCGGGGTTCCGAAGGGCAGGCCCCACCTCAGCAGCCTCCCTGGAACTTGTTGAGAGGCAGCTCCTGGGCCCCACCCAGCCCTCCTGACCCAGAAAGCCAGGATGTGGGGCCAGCTGTCTGCGGGAACAGCCCTGCAGGGGCCGGCACTGCTTAAGAACCTCTGCTCTGCACAGAGGCGTTTCTGGTGTTCTGATTTTTAAAAAAATTTTTTTAAAACACAAAAAATAAAGTATTTAAAATAAGGCCGGGCGCGGTGGCTCAAGCCTGTAATCCCAGCACTTTGGGAGGCCGAGGCGGGCGGATCACAAGGTCAGGAGATCGAGACCATCCTGGCCAACACAATGAAACCCCGTCTCTACTAAAAAATACAAAAAAAAAAACTAGCCGGGTGAGGTGGCGGCACCTGTAGTCCCAGCTACTCAGGAGGCTGAGGCAGGAGAATGGCGTGAACCCGGGAGGCGGAGCTTGCAGTGAGCCGAGATCCGGCCACTGCACTCCAGCCTGGGCCACAGAGCAAGACTCCGTCTCAAAAAAACAAAACAAAACAAAACAAAAAGTATTTAAAATAAAATATTAAAGTTCTCCTTCAGCACCACCCCACCCCTAACCACACACCTCCCTCCCTCCTACATTTCCATGCATTTGCATACATGTGTACACAAACATATTCGTGTGTGTGTGTGTGTGTGTGTGTGTGTGTGCATATACAGATAGGCATATGGACATACATGTAATTTTCTACTGAATGTAAGTTTTAGTCCCTTTCTACAGAATTGATAATAAATGGTTGAGGTGCGCACTGGGTCAACCGCAAAAATCAAGTAGAGTCACATACCCGGCATCTGAAAGCCGATATCCTGAAAACAAGTGGGCAAGAAGGCTACGGCAGTTCCATGCTGCCTGCCCCACTACGGGGCCTCCTCCTTTAGCCTCACCCACACGCAGGGCCAGTGCAGAACTACTCACCCCTGAAGAGGCACTGACCCGCCCCCACCTCAACATACGGTGACCATGTACTGAGCCTCATCACCAAAAGGCCGAAAGGTGGTGCGGTGACGCTGAGGGGCACCAGGCCACCCGCACCATTACTAAAGCCCGACTTAGAACACACGTCACAGGATCTCACCTGGGCGGCAGTTCTGTCCTTTCAGTTGCCGCTGTCTGAGCTATGGTCCCGCCAAGAACCGTGAGAGGCAGTGTGGCTCGGGGGCACAGGCACAGGCACAGGCCCCACCGAGGCCTGGAAACCTCTTCCAGCTTTGTTTGTAAACTGAGAAAGGGTAGAGCCCAGGACTCCAAAGGCCTGTTTTCAGCTGTATAAGGCTGTGTGATCTTTAGGGCTGGAAGGGTCTTGGGTATTATTTAACTGACTGTCCTTACAAGGCAGCCAACGCACCTACGAGAAAGCAAGAAGACGAGCACAGCCTCCGCCTGAGGACAGCTGCTGAATTGTATGGTACGGTTTACATCTCGGGAAATTTTTTTTCTATTAAAAAAAAGGAATGTGTCTGGACAAAGGCAGCTGTTCGGTTATTCCAAGAGCCGGTGTTTAAAGAACAGCTTTTACAGTACTTAGCAGACAGCCTGCCACCAGCGTGCTGGGTGCAGGGTGCCCCCGAGGCAGACAGCTGTGCCCAGTTATCTGCTCAACCCTGTGGGGGGTGAGGAAGCCTCTTACGCTTCCCCTACCACGAGGGACCAAACTCATCCTTTCCTAGCTGCGTTAGGCAGGCTGGGACCACTCGTGTAGAGGCTGATATGAAGGCAGGCAGTGTGGTAAGAAGCTGGGGCTCACCAAGGCTGGCCAGGAGGAGCCCAGAAGTCACACCCTCTCCGAGGGGCAGGAACGTCCCCTTTACCCCAAGGAGGCCCCCTGGGATTCCAACTGCAGCGATAGGACTTCCGGGGAACAAAGCTGTGTCTGGAGGCACTGTCGCCCTCAGACCCAAGCTGTGCCCTCCAGAGCCATCGGAGGTTGGGTCCCCATGGCCACACCAACTCCTGCTAAGCTTCCAGAGCTACTGAGAACCCCCAGGCCTTCTCTTTCCCTACTTGCTTTCATCTCTCATGTAAGATACTGATTCAGGACACCTCTCCCTTTTCATTGTAGTGCATTAATAGTGCACTTTCAACTTTAGGGCCCAGACCCAGGCTGGAGACAACTCGCACAGCACAGGACTTTGCTGGAAAACCCCTTCTTGGTCTGAGCTCTGCAGCACCAGTCCCTTCAGTGATGCTGGAAGCCACAGCACACCCTTGACTTGTCAAGATACTGAGAACCCCTCTTTTTTGGCATATAGATACTAGGCCTCCATCTCATAGATATTCTGGAGCCGAATTTACCTTATTGATATAGAAGTTATTCACGGCCTGCAAGACACGCTCACATCACCTTCTCTGTTGGAGTGTGCCTTGGCAATCCCACCCAGCTTTCTGTCTGTATAAATAGGAATACCTTCCTGGGCCTTCTCCCGCCAGGCGCGGGCACACCGTAACCTGTTCCACGTAAGTGTGCCACCCCTTACACAGTCACAAACGCAAAGTGACACAGAGACACAAAAGGGGGCTTTTACCTTCATGTGGCTCAGAAAAAAAAGATGTAAACACAAAGAGGGAAGGATGGCAAGTGGGAAATCAGGGCGAAAGCTAAGCAGGAATTCTATCTTCTTTGCAACTTTTCCGAAAATTGTAAATTACTTCCTAGTTAAAAATTACCACAGTAACTTACCAGTCAGGTCTCTACCTCCAAGGGAGAGAAAAAGAATCCTGCGAGTTCCTGAAACGCTGACCTGTGCCCTCCCTGACCTCTGTCCTATCCACACACTGCCATGGGCCTGCTGGTGACACTCCACCCTGCCCTGCCTTCCCCCTGGGCCATGTGCCACGCTGTTCGTGTGCATTTGCCTCAGTGTGACTGACCCAGAGGTTCCTGCTTGTCAGGGACCAGGTCCTTCTCTGCCTGAGACACAGAGAGGCTCCGTGACTGACTCCAGAGCTGAAGCAGCTGGGCCTGCTGGAGAACGCCTGACAGGCATCCTGTGCGCACCGGCCACAGGCACTGGGGCTGGGGCTGGGGATCATAGAGCACATGGACTCCTTACCTGGCCCACAGGAAATATGTGTTGGGGTGTGGGAGGCGTGGAGCCTTCAACCTCATGACCTTTGCTTAATCCCCACTCTACGCCACACTCACAGGCCAGGCCAGTCTTCCCTCTGAGCCCTGAAGAGCATCACACTGTGAGTGAAGCACAGTCCTTCCTGCACAGAGGTGACACCTGCTCTACCAGCTGCACTGACTCCTCCAAAGGCCCAGGAGGCTACCTGGAGCCACTGCCCACAGGGGCTGTAGGCACTTCTCACTCTCTTCTCCCAGAAGGAGGTGATGCACTTACAGAAGGGAACTAAATCAGCTCATGGACTCAAGGACACAACCAAGGACAAGGTGGGAGTCCTTTGGGAACAGGCCGGCCCTGGGACGGTGGTGGTGACAGGCAAGCATGGACGTGCCCTTTAAAGAAGACCCAACGTGCAAAGGTCTGTGCTTCCCAGCAGCAATGAGGTGACGGTTCTTAGCATAAAGATTCTTTACTTCCAAAGGGACTTGCTTCATGCTTCCATTAAAGAGTGGGGCTCCCGCCTGGCTGGCCATGCAGCACCAGCTGTGGGTACGTACCTAGGCGCTGGGCAAGGCCAGTAGAGGTCGTGTCGGAAGTGTCTCCGAGGAGGGAGGTAGACACGGGGATGGAGTCCTAAAAGAAAAGCAAAGGGCGCACTGCAGTTCTCCACCCACCGCAGGCCAGCCACACTTCTGGCTGAGGGGCTTCTGATCCTTCACGAGGATGGCAGTGGCAGGGTCTGAGAGGACAGACACAGGTGCCGAGGGAAAGAGGGGGTGGCATTCATCAACAACCAAGTAGGTGGACCCCATGTCACATATGAGGTCGGTAGAGCTGGGAAAGATGAAGTTGGAACCACAGTCCTGTTAATAAGTTCTAGGACCAGTTTCACACGAAGGCTCGTTTTAGTGTCTGAAACTCCAAAGCATGCTGAAAGGCAACATTACAACCAAAAGGGAAGCAAACAAGATCATGAAGGCCACAGCAAGAAGAAAGTGACTCACAGTCTGGGCACCTGTGCCCCAGTGCCTCGGGCCCCACAGCAGCTGGCTCAGAGGCAGGATGCCTAATCTCCCCATCTCAGCCTGTGAGGCGGCGTGCTGCTCCAGCCCCTGCGGGCTCCTCGGGGCCGGCAAGTGCCCTGTGACTTTGAGAAAGGGCACCAGCCACCAGCATCCAAACAGGGAACATAACAACGTCTGAACACGCTTGGCCAACCTCATTTCGGACAAGAAGCAATAAGGTGAAACAAGCAGTACGAATGATGCTCAGATCAACAAATGGGCCCTTCGGAGATGTGGAGTAACCTGCTCCCAACGACTTGGGGGGTAAAATCTCACCATGAAAAATGTCTAGCCAGTCCCGTAATCCCAGCACTTTGGGAGCCTGTGGCGGGAGGACTGCTTGAGACCAGGAGTTGGAGACTCACCTGGGCAATGAAGTGAGACCCTGTCTCTACATCTTTACTCAAAAGAAAAAAAAAAAAAGTAAAATAAAGTTAAAAGGTCTAGCTTAAAAGAAAAAAAAAAAATTTATTGGTAATATGGCCAAATTGCTTTTATCAAAATAGCAGATTTCTAGGAGAAGCAGCCTGGCTACAGAGGTCTGAGAATCTTGGGAAGTGGCAAGATTTACAGAGGTACAGAGACTTTGGGGTTTGATCCCCCTGCCACCCCAACTGTCCTAGCGGGGACAAGTGAACTGAACAAACAGCCACTACGTGCCGGACAGTATGGCAGGGCACAGAGCACAGGCGCTGCTCATCTCCTAAAGGTTCAAAGCCACTTCCACAAAAGACAGTAAAGGGCAGGAGATCAAAAAACATAGGAGAAGAATGAAAGCATTTACTGTATGCTTTTCATTAAAAACGATACAAAAATATGATCTTAATGAGCCTGCTGTTTACAGATTCCTCAAGTTCAACATTTAGCTGCATGGTAACAGTATTTACAGTTAAACCTTCTAGAAAACAGAAAATCTACCTTACCTAGGGTGGCCTTTTTCTACCAAAAGTAAAACGTAAAGCCCCATTGTGTTACTCCTAAGAGTTCATAACTTCCAAAACCACACTAGGACTGTGGTCTCCCAGCAGATGCATGCCCAGAGAGTTTTCCTGCAGCTGAAGCACCACCTTCCACTCCTAGAAGCCAGTTGGGGGGTCCAAGAATCCCCGAGCAGGCAGGAGCCCAGGTCCCAGGCCAGCTTCCCTCAAGCTGGTAGGACTTAGTATCACTAGCCCTGCAGCCTCTCTGGGCACCAAAAATCCCTGCTCAACCCAAGGTCGGCCAGCTCAGGGTGCATGGTGTCTGTTCTCTACAGTCTTACACGTGGGAGTTTAGGGAAGCGGGAGGGAGGAGACCTCACAGACTGGTGCCATTCTCCACGCGTGGGCTGGCAAAACTCCTGACAGGGCCAGACAATAACTAGTTCAGGCTTTAGGGGTTACCAAGTCTCTATTACAACCGCTCAGCCCTGCCACCAAAGTACAAGAGCTCCACAGACTCTACCTGCGTGGACGGGAGATGGAGGGCCAGCCCACGGGTCACAGGAACCTTGGGCTTCCTGCCTTAAGCGATGGCCTGCACCTCTTTTCCCCGGCTGGCTCAGCCCTCTGCCCCTGTAAGGAACATCCAGGCACACTGTGGCCAGGGAGTGGGACTGGACTTCTGACAGGCCAGGTCACTCAATCGGTCCCCTGTTCCTTCTCCTGCCTGGCCTTGCTGGAGGCGCACTTTCCAGAGGAGAAAGCACACCCCACTGGGAGCTGTGACCACCATGGGACGGGTGACCAAAGCCACCCCCAGGAGGAGCCTACTTCTTCCACACTCACTAGCCCAAACCAGCACTGCACAAAGGGGCACAAGGCAGTGACACCAGAGCTGACCAGTGCCCAAAGCCTTGCCCACTATGACCAAAGCCTTGGGATCAGGAAAGAATGCGAGGTGGCACAGAGCACACAGCCCCACCCATCACCCCTGGTCCCCCAGGCCTCTTCTGCTGCCGCCTGCTCAAAGGCCCACTGCCAGGCCCCTCCAGAAAAGAAAAAATAAAAAAGGAAACACCGAGGAAAAGAAAAGCAAGAAAGGAATCCAGATGCCATCCCCTTCCTGAGGTCTTTCCGGGTGCTGTTGTGCACAACGAAAGGGCTCGCCCAGGACTTCCCGCCCCCAGCACCCTCAGTCATCACTGCCTCACTGGCTTCAGAAGAGTCTCGCCGAGGGGGCCTCACTCATTCATTCCACAGGGACTTAGAGAGTGGTGCATCAGGAGCTAGAGATACACACGCTCACCCTGGGCAAGCACACAAACCTCACCGTGAAACACTCAACGGCTGAGAGAGGGAGCTAAGGCGGCTGGGAGACCAGCAGTGCCAAGCTGGAGGACAGGGAGGAGCCCTAAGAGGCAACAGAGCCTGAAGGTCACTGGAGTCCTTGGGTGCTCTGAGTTCACCTCGTGAAAGGTTTTGAGCAGAGAAATGAAAATATCCAACTTAAGTCTTAAAACTATCATTCTGTTGCGCTGGTTACAAGGCAGTGTTGTGGCTTGAATTGTGTCCCCGCAAAAAATACGTTGAAGTCCTAACCTCTGGGTACCTGTGAATGTGACCTTGTTTGGAAACAGGGCCTCTGCAGATGTAATTAAGATGTAATTTAGGCCGGGCACGGCGGATCACGCCTATAATCCCAGCACTTTAGGATAAAGATTAGCATAAAGATTCTTTACTTCCAGAGGGACTTGCTTCCCTTTGGGAGGCAGAGGCGGGCAGATCATGAGGTCAGAAGTTCGAGATCAGCCTGGCCAACATAATGAAACCTCAGCTCTACTAAAAATACAAAAATTAACCCGGCGTAATGGCTTGCACCCGTAATCCCAGCTACTCAGGAGGCTGAGGCAGAACTGCTTGAACCCAGGAGGCAGAGGTTGCAGTGAGCCGAGACCACGCCATTGCACTCCAGCCTGGATGACAGAGCAAGCCTTCGTCTCAAAAAAAAAAAAAAGATGTAATTTAAGACAAGGTTATACTGCAGTAGGGTGGGCCCTTACTCCAACATTACTGATGTCCTTATGAGAAAAGAGTCGGGCTCACTTTGGGAGACTGAGGAAGGAGGATCATCACTTGAGGCCAGGAGTTCAAGAACAGCCTGGGCAAAATAGTGAGACCCTCATCTCTACAAAAAAGACAATTAGCCAGGTACGGTGGCACATGTCTAACCCTAGCTACTCGGGAGGCTGAGGAAGGAGGATCACTTGAGCCCAGGAGTTTGAGGTGACAGCTCTAAGAATGCCACTGTACCCCAGCCTGGGTGACACAGAGAGACTTTGTCTACAGAACTTTGAGAATAAACCTCTGTTGTTTTAAGCCACGCGGTCTGCGGCACTTTCTTACAGCAGCCTCAGGAAACCAGGGGAAACCAGGCGGCGACGCGCAAAGCCGGAAAGGCGGGAGAGGAGGGGAAATGGTTAATGTCCCAGGCTTGGCCCAGCGTGGCAGGGTGAAGGAGGTGAGGGCGGCTTGGGTTTTGTCTGCTTTGACTGGCGGCAGTGCCTAGGGACTCAACGCGTGGAGTGCTGAGAAAGAGGAGTGTGAAGAAAGAGGAATCCAAGACGACTGCGAGGCTCCGAGCGCACAGCCAGGAGGATGGAGCTGCCATCCCAGCGCCGGGCAGGCGGAGGAGGGGGCAGGCTTGGGAAGAGGGCCTGATGTGTGCCCTAAGAGTGCCTAGTGCGAAATGCCTGAGACGGCAGGTGGAGACGCAGGAGTCCCCAAAATATGATCAGTGTGCTCAAAATCCATACGGCGCGAGAGCTACGAGGTAGACGCGTCCCCCAGCGCGCGTGTGGCGAGGAGGGGCCCAGGACATTCCGACCTACAGAGACCAGGGCGGGACGCAGCTGCGGGCGGCGGGGCAGGGAGAGGGGCTCGGAGCCCGCGCGCAGCTCCCGGGGTGGTGCAGGCCCGGGCGCCCGCGGGTTCCCTAAGACACCCCGCGGGAGGGCTTCGGGGGAGTCGGGCGCCCGGTGGACCCAAGAGAGGCCTGGGGGGCTGCAGCTCGCGCAGGCCCCGCGCCCCGGCCCCGCCCCGCCGCCCGCACCCTCGGCCGCCCGTCACTCACGTAGCGGCTGCACATGGCCACGGCCAGGTTGCGCAGGTGCGGCGTGGCCCCCACCCACAGGAACAGGGAGTCCGTCAGCCGCATGACGTGGAAGTGGACCAGCTGCTCCCACAGCCTGGCGCTGAAGTTGTGCAGGGAGACGTCCCCGCCGGCGGCGGCAACCAGCCCCGCCATGCCGCCCCACGGCTCCCGGCGCTGCACCCGGGTCCTCGCCGCTGCCGGCCCAGCCAGACCCGATGGAGCGAGCACCGAGACACCGAGCGCGCTTTCGCTTTCGGCCCCGGAGGGGCGGGGGGGAGGGGCGTGGTCGGGGGGAGGGGCGTGGTCGGGGAGGGGCGATCCGGGCTAGGGTTGGGGGCGTGGTCGAGGCGGGGCGGCTGCCGGCCCTGGGCGGAGTAGCTGTCCGGGGCGGTCCTGCCGGCGTCTCCCGCGCTGCAGCACCTCTCTAGACTGGGAAAACCCACTTTAGTCGCAGAGTCCGACAGTGACCTCTAGGAGCCCACGGGCGCCCGGCAGAACTCGCCCTCGCTTTGTTTCCCCCCACACCCTAATTATTATTGACGTGGGGCATTCAAGGGCTGAAGCCA
This sequence comes from Theropithecus gelada, assembly GCF_003255815.1. Lineage (NCBI taxonomy): Eukaryota > Metazoa > Chordata > Mammalia > Primates > Cercopithecidae > Theropithecus > Theropithecus gelada. Next base: position 5,988,101 of record NC_037671.1, on the reverse strand, counting down.
GCCGCGCGGTCCTCCCAGGCCGTGACACTTCGCCCGACAGACTTTCACTTTTAATTAGTTCTTTAAGCACTCTGAAAACGGCCACCTTCCGTCCCACCTCCTCCTCCTGGCAGCCCTTTAACTCCAGGGAGGCTTCGACTGCACCTAGCCCTAATTAAGAATGGCAACGGTATTGGGAGAAAGCCTTTAGAAAGGAAAATTGTGTCAACTAAGTTGGCAGGAGGATGAGCAGGCACCCTTTTGGACGCCGAGCCCCGAGCTGCAGTCATGTACATGGCCTCGGGCTACCCCTTTAACCTCGCTGAGACTCAGTTTCCTCATCTGCAAAATGCAAATAAGAACAGGAGCCTTTCCGAGACGTGGAAAGGATGGCAAGAGAGTTTCATGGGAAGCACCATGAATCATCCCATTGTCATACCTGTGGAGAGACTCTCGGTAACGAAGGCTTCAATGGGTTAAGAGAGAAGGTGGTAAAAGAAAACAGCCCATTTTGTCAGATTCTGTTACAACTGACTTCAGCGATTTAACTTGGAACTTTTTAAACCTCTAATAGATCTAATTGAAATTTAAAAGGACATTTTCCATAGTTTCGTTCTATTTGCTAATTATCGATGATTCAATAATACAGTTAATTTTCAGGTCAATATTTTAACAGCTTTATTAAAATGTGATTAACATACAATAACTGCACGCATACAAAGTGTACAAATTGAAGTCTTGACACATGTTATAACCAGTGAAATCATCATCACAATCCACAGACTGAACGCATCCAGTACCCCTCCTGCCCTCCGTAATCACTCCTGCCCCCAACCACTGATCTGCTTCCGGCCACATAGATTAGCTTGCATTTTCCGGAGTTTTATATCAGTGGAATCACACAGTAAGTACTGTTTTTTGTCTGGCTTCTTTCCTTCATCATAATTATCTTGGGTTCATCTGCGTGCATGTCAATAGCTTGTGTCCTTGTATTGCTTAGCAGTGTTCCATTGTATGGCTATAACATGGTTGTTTATCCCTTTACATTGTGATCTGAGGGACCAAAATAGATAGCTCTTCATCAGCTAGGAGGACCCAAAGATTAAGGAAACAAAGTTACCTACCGGTGGAGAGTTCAAGGCCTGGCTGGCATGGCAAATTTCTAAATCTGGATTGTAAGGATGGTTTCACTGGCTATACATGTGTCAAAACCTCAGTGCTCCTCTCTCTCTCCGGCTTTGCTCTGTCACTGCTGGGGAAACACACAGGAGAGGGTCACAGCCAGTCATGCCCAACATCAGCGGCCCCGGAACACTGCCCTGCAGTCGCTGGACAGCGTCCTCTCTCACTCCCCTTGACTATGCTCCCCAAGCCCCGAGCTGACCCAAACCCAGGTCGAGCAGATGCCCTTGCTTCTGATGGTATGAAGAAAATAGAGGTGACAAGGCCGGATCTTCCCACTCCTGGTCCCTCTCCTAAAACACTTGTCTTCATTGGACCCTATCTTTCCTCCTGCTCTCTCTGTGATGGTGAAAGATAAAGATGTCCCTCCTTGCACTGAAGGTCAATCCATCCACCTGTGCTTTGACCCTGTCCTTTCATGTCCTCAAGAACCTCCCTCATTATCTGTGATGGCGTCTCCAAAGAGCCTGCATGTGCCACCTAGGTCCACTTCAAGAAAGGACTTGTCCCAACTGCTAGAAATCCAACCTTCTGCCATGGCCTCCTTCAGAGCCTGCACACCCTCCCCAGGGCAGCCCATATCCAATAACTAATGGAGGCAGAATATGAAAGCCAGGCCAGTTTGGCCCAGTGCAGGACAACTCACAACTCTCATGGGCCGTTTTGGCTCTGGAGTGCCCATGGAGTCAGCCAAGCCTGCATACTGCAAGGGCGGTATTTACCTTACACCATCAAAAGAAATCAAGGATGGATGGTCAAGTGGCTGAATGTAGTCACCCCCAAAAAATATTATGATGCCTTGCTCAGTTCCTGGGCCTGGAACCCAACAATTAGAGAGGTGACCAGGTCCCCTGCACCACCATGTGCCATAACAACTGCCCCAGCCATTCCCTAAATGACCAACTGAGTGGCTGGCCACACATCAGAGAAAGAGGAAGATGCAAACATTTCAAGGGTTAGAGCTGGAATTGAGATCCGGGGGCCTGAAGTGTCATCACAGTCCCTCTTTCGAGTGGGCAACCATCCATACAGGAACAAAAAATAAATGGAGTCCCAGCCAAAGGTCCACTGGGTCTGTGGACCCATCAGGGGTCATTTCTCTGGTCCTCAAATATATAATTGGGATATATATACCTAGAAATTGGCCCAGCACCCACATTGGATCTGTGGCCTATAGGGTTTAGGAGCTATCATAGTGGAGAAAGCCAAATGGAAGCTTCTAAAATTATGGCCCTTCCCCTCAGCCAAGCAAGCAAGTCAAAAACAGTATTGCATCCTGGGGTGAAAATCAGTGCCACTCTTCAGGAGCCAAAGGATGCAGTGGTGGTAGACTTTGTGTCTCTATTTAATTCAGCAGTCAAGTCCTGGAAGATTGCAACTGACTTCCATAAACCCAACCAAGAAGCAATCCCAATTATGGCTGCCATAGCAGATGTGGGATCTTTGCTAGAGTGGTGTGATAAGGCCTCAGGTACATGGTATGTGGCCAAGGATGCAGCAAATGCACTCTTTTCTATCCCAATCAGAAAAGAGGAAGAGAAACAGTTTGCATTCCCGTGAGATGGACAATATTCATTTACAGTTTTGCCCATGATTCTGTCAAATCTCTGCCTTCTGTCTGAAAAGATTGGGACTGTCTGGACATTCCACAGAATATCACATTGGTGCATTTGCCATGGCCACCTCTGTTTTATCAATGCCCCTTCTTCAGTTCATGCTTTTGGCCATATGGGGGATCTCATAGGAATCGCTTAAGGTTCTTGGATGGGTCAGTGTGTGGGCGCAAGCTACAAATGGATTGACAATTGCACTGCGGCCTCCCTCAGGCAGTGGGTCTGGGTATCCATTTCATGTGGACAGAGCAGTGGCCCGAGGTTGGAGTCTATACAGACCCATGGGCAGTGGGGAATGACCTGGCTGGGCTGGTCAGGGGCCTTTGGGGAGAAAGACTAGAAGATACAAGGGAAGGAGGTCTGGGAAGGCGCATGTGGATGGAGTGTCCATGAAGTGTGAAAATCCTTGTGTCACGTTATCACTCAGCAAACAACATCCACCACAGAAGAGAGATTAAGCAACTACGTAGACAGAATGACTGGGCCAGTTGCTGTTAGTCAGTCTCATCTGCCACTGTCCCAGGATGGGCACGATGGGCCCATAAACAAAACAGCCATGGTGGCAGAGATCATGCGTGAACCCAACAGCATGGAATTCTGCTCACCAGGGTTGATTTTGCTCCTGCTGCCGCCAAACATCCTACCTACCACCAGCAGAGAGCTCAGCTAAGGTTTCAGTATGGTCCTGCTCCTCAAAGAGAACGACCGAGCACGTGGCAGGAATTTGGTGACATTGGGCTCCTTCTACCCAGAGGAGTCAGCATTTGTTCTTACAGGATAGAAGCACATTCCAGGTGTGAGTTTGTTTTCCCTGTCCACAGGGCATCAGATAACGCCCTTCTCCCAGGGCTGCCACGTGGAAGTGGGTGAAGGCCGTGGGATCCATGGCCACATCACATGCTCCGCACCACTGAGGGCATAGCTGAAGCACCAGCTCAGAGATGGTAACTACAAGGATGGGGAGCCATCCTCCAGGCTCTTGTATGTCCCCTGAATTAAAGTATTTTCTAAGGTGCTGTGTCCCCAGTGAAAAGACTACATGAATCAGGGAACCAACGAGTGGAAGCAGGAATGGCCGTCACTTCCACAGTCCACTGAGGAGACTGGGCTTCCCGAGCCTGCACCTGTGGACTGCAGGATTAGAAGCCCCATTTCCCAAAGAGAGAACACTTCCACCTGGGACACAGCAAGGGCCCCACTAAGCAATAAGCCATGGCTGCTGCAGGGCACTCTGGGCTCCTTGGTGAGCTGAAAACAGTCACCATCCTGGCAGGGGAGATCCACCCTGGTCATCAGGAGGAGGAGGGCTGTTGACACCCTGTGGGAGGAGCAAGGAAGGTGTCTGGTAACCAGCTGAGCTACTTGGGTGCTGCAGGGGACTCCCTCGCCCAACTGTGACAGTAAATGGAGGAAACAGCAACTCCAGCCTAGGAAGGGCAGATCCCCTTGTCAGGGAAGAATTGTCACCCAGCTCCTAGGGGCACAGGGCCGTCGAGTGTCATCCCCCGTAGGGATTTCTTCAGCTACTGAGAACTGCCTTGTCCAAGGTCCTTCCTGTGGGGACTTTCTGATGAAGACAACGGATTAAAGACATGGCCACTGGGGCCCAATGTGCATGGTCAATTCTGACAGCCATTTTCGCCCTTTCTGGCTGATTTTGTTCCTCACCTAATCTCTAAAGTGTGAATCTGTGGCCAGCATTGCTCTCAGAGCCACAGGCACACCCAGCCGCCTGCAGGTGTTCCCACCTGACTCTTTCACAGCACCAGCCCCTCGGCACAACCACACAGAGCTCCTCCTCCCTTCCCGTCCCTCTGTCCTACCCCCGGGCCAGCTTGCCTGACTGTGGTCCGGACAGTGGGGCACATACCAGACGCACTCATTTCCCAACTACTAACATGAGGCTCTTCCTGGTTACTGCAGCAGCGCCGCCTGCTCGCATCTCCCAGGCTGGCCTGCACTGCTGCTGTGACATCCTAATGTTTCCTTGCTTCTTGTTTCACTGGCTTCCAATTTTTCTTTCTCACTATCGCCAGAGAAATCTATCAAACCAATACGTCTGATGATGCTACGCCCTGTAATAAAAATTCTTTGGTGATGTGTAGCCCAAACACCTTTGCAGACACACCAGGTCCCTCACCTAGCTGCTGGTCCCCTTCATGTCTGTCCCTGATGTCACACTCAGGCGATGACTTCACAGTTCAGTATCTGCCCCGTGCACCACACACACGGCGCCACTGGACCTGGGCCTGCCCTACCTTACCTGCCTGACAGACGACTCCTCCTGAGGTTCACCCCAACACCACCCCCCAGGGAAGCCTTCCCTGGCTCCAGGCAGGCTGGCGGCAGCTTCTCTTGGCCCTCACTTTTACCTCCATAGAGCAATCATTGTATACAATGTAAAATAAGATGCATTTGATGTAATGGTCTTTCTGCCAGGAAGCTCCTAAGGATAGCGACAGGGGCTTTCCCCTGCAGTGCAGTGCACAGCCTTGGACCCTGCGTGTAAGGCAGATAGCAAAAGTTGATTGAATGGCTGATGAGAGAGAACACAGAAGGGCCTCACTGCAGGCCTCATCAGGGTCTTAGGCTCTAGTCCTACCTAGCTCCACCACTAATTATCTCTATGCCTTTATTCTAGGTCTCTGTTACCTTAGCTGTAAATTGAGAAGATTGGCTTAGATCGTCTCTAAGGCGCCTTCGCGAGCTAATACCCTGTGAAGACCAGATAAGAGAGCCGAACGGTAACTGGAGCCCTTCACTGCCGCCCGTGTCATTCTGCAGGGGGCCACTAGGTGGCAGGTGGGAAGGAAGCGGGCACGGTGAGAGCTGCTTTTGCTTTCAGAAAGCGATGGGAGTTCTTGGATTCTTACTCCTGCAGATCTTCAGTCAGGACAGTTTTTTTCTCCAGGTTCTGCAATTGCAGAACGCTCAGATGAAGCACGGGGGTCCTGGTCCCCGGGTAGGCCACAGCCCACAAATGCGAAACCACCCAGCAGCAGAAGGCAAAAGAGGCCTCTTGGAAGAGAAAAGGCAAGGTTGCCTACGGTGTTTGATCCACCCCCTCCTCTTTCTGTGACCAGGTTAGATTGTGAGCCTTTGTCTGGCATGAATTTCATTAAGAACAAAGGTCCAAAGATGATGGATAAGAAAACTGCTCTGTGACCAGCTGGGCAAGGTGGCTCACATCTGTAATCCCAGTGCTTTGGGAGGCCGAGGTGGGAGGACTACACGAGGTCAGGAGTTTGAGGCCAGCCTGGGCAACATAGAGAGACCTTGTCTCTACAAAAAATGAAAAACTAGCCAGGCGTGGTGGTGTGCACCGGTAGACCCAGCTACTTTGGAGGCTGAGGTGAGAGGATCACTTGAGTCCAGGAGTTCCAGGCTTCAGTGAGCTATGATTGTACCACTGCACTCCAGCCTGGGCGATAGAATGAGATCCTATCTCAAATCAACAACCAAAATCCCCCTTTGATCATATATTCACTCTGATTACCTCCCCATAGCTCTGCTTCCCCCTACAGCAAAACTCCTGGAAAAAGGCTTCATGTGTGCTGTCTCCAGTGCCTCTCTTCCCTTGCTCTTGTGAACTCGCTTCTTTCCTGACACTTCACTAAACTGCTTCCACCAAGGTCACTGCGCCACATCTTAGTCTCTTCCTGGCTCAATGGGCAGCATTTGATTTCCAGGGCGCTGCTCTGTCGTGGTGCCTCGTCCCTCCAGGTCCCTCCTTCTCAGGCTCCTTGGCTGGTTCTTCGTCACAGCCCCGCCTGTGCTGCAGAAGCATCCAGCGTCCTGTTCTCTCCAGCTCCCCAGCCCATGGCTTAATTCCTTCTGCACGCGGATGACTCCCACACTGGCTTCTCCGGAGCCAACCTCTCGCCTGAGCCCCAGTGCGGATGGTCAGCTGCCTACTCAGCATCTCCATCAGAAACCTCCAACTTACTGAGGGGTTTCCTTCCAAGCCTGCTCTCCCACAGCCTTCCCATCTCAGAAAGCAGCACCTGCATTCTTCCAGGCGTGGGTCCCAGCTGTCCCCACTCACCCTTCACAAGCACAGACAAAACACTTTGGCCAGCAGCAGCCATTTCCCAGCACACAAAAGAAGAAGCCTTGCCCAAGTTCTGATGTCATCAGGCCCCGGTTCAAAGGGAAAAATCGGATAATCCTGTTTGGTCCAGAGGGAAAAAGGCTTAAAGTGGATGGAAACAAGTTAAGCCTCACATCACTGTGATTCACAGGCAGAATCAACCAGGATGAGATTTTTCTACAACTCTTCCTAAAATGCCAATACAGTTTTCTTAACTGAGCAAACGTCAATACAGCCCTGCCCTACGCAGAGGACAGCTCTGGCCTTAGACCCTGGACAACCCCACGAAGGGCATTAAGGAGGCACCCTGTCTTCACTCCACCCGACCCCTGCCGCTGGGGGGGCCCGGGCAGCAGGAGCCCACATTTTACCTTCCCCAACCCTGCCCCTGCAGTATAGAGCCAGCCCTGGTTCCACTCATGAGGAACCATGAGTGATGAATAAAAAGATTCCTCCCCATCAGGCTAGGCCTGGGGAGCAGCCCAGCTTTTTCACCCACTTGCTTTAGGGAAGGGCAGTGACAAGATGGCAGATTAAGCACAGCAAAGCAGGAAAGAGCTTTCCAGCATGAGAGCAGTTGGGTAGCTGGTCCTCACCTTGCTGACCCTTTCTTCCAGCAGCTTTTCCACGCGCTGAGCTCCCAGCACACTATTGTGTACTTGATTGGCTCTCCAGGCACAGACAGCTTGTTGCAGAGACAAGACCAGCAAACACAGAATGATAATCAACAATAGAAGACGGGCAGCATTTGATTTCCATTTGATTTCCAGGGTGCTGCTCTGTCTTGGTGCCTCGTCCCTCCAGGTCCCTCCTTCTCAGGCCCCTTGGCTGGTTCTTGAAGGTTCATGAAACACCACACAGTTCAGGTGTAAGAAGGGGCTGAGCCAGGCTGGTCAGATAGCTGGGCCTGGGATGTCAGGGTGCGTTAGGCTACAGGAAGAGAAGAGTGTGTGCTGGGCAGGGGAAACAGGGGTGAGCAGTGCCCTAGGGCAGCATGGGACCGGGGGTAGAGTAGCCCAGTGGGGTAAGAGTCAGGTCATATATTTGAAGAGCCTCACAGAAATCCCAGGAAAGCCAAACATAGTAGCATACACCTGTAGTCCCAGCTACTCAGGAGGCTCAGGTGGGAGGATCGATTGAGCCCAGGAGTCAGAGGCTGCAGTGAGCTATGATCCCACCACTGCACTCCAGCCTGGGCTGGACCCTGTCTCTAAATAAATTAATTAAATAAAATAAAAATTAAAAATAAAATACAAGTCCCCAGGCAGCAGGTATTATGACTCACTTTTCTTTTTTTCTTTCTCTTCTTTTGTTTTTTTTGTTTTGTTTTGTTTTTGTTTTGTTTTGTTTTGAGACGGAGTTTAGCACTTGTTTCCCAGGCTGGAGTGCAATGCGCGATGTCGGCTCACTGCAACCTCCGCCTCCTGGGTTCAAGCAATTCTCCTGACTCAGCTTCCCAAGTAGCTGGAATTACAGCCACGCGCCACCATGCCTGGCTAATTTTGTATTTTTAGTAGAGACGGGGTTTCATCATGTTGGTCAGGCTAGTCTCGAACTCCTGACCTCAGGTGATGCACCCGCCTCAGCCTCCCAAAGTGCTGGGATTGCAGACATGAGTCACCGCACCCAGCCATGACTCACTTTTCAAAAAAGGAACTGAACAGTGAATAAATAAAGAGCCCACAAGGCACTTAGTCGCTGAGAGTGGAGCTGAGGCTTGGATCCCGGACCACCTCCCCGCACCTCTCACCAGGTGGAACAGTGAGGACCCGAGGCAGGATGGAGGGTGAGGATCCATGAGGAGCTATGGGGTGCGGAACCCAGGACCTGAATTTAAGTGAACACACAGGTTTCCAGGCAAGGTCAGGCAGCATGCACACAGTGGTGAGGAGTGTGGCCACCACCCCTCCCAAGTCAGCTCCAAACAGGCCCTGCAGGTGGACAGCAGTCCTGGGGCCATATCACCAAAGCCCGTGGGAACTGTTCCACCTGCTCACTCTGGGTTTCTTATCCCAGACCTCAAAATCTCCAGCACAACCCCAAGGTCCAATGTTTCCATCCAAATGTGGGTCTCAATGTGATTTTATTTTGTGACTGTTAATGCTTTTTAGCTAAACGAATTCACGCATATGGGAAGGGGGAATCCCTCCCCAGATGGTGTGTACCCTCATTTGGGTTGGAAAATATGTGGTTGCACATATGTGTGATTGTGGAGGGGGGCTATCTGACAGCTCTAGAACGCACGCATGATCCGTGGGGCACAGTGAGACTCCCCAGGGATGAGCAAAGACACAACACTCTCCCGTCCCACGAAAGAGCATTTATATCCTGGGTCCAAATCATGCCTAGTGAAAGAGCACCTTGTCTTCCGGGTAAAGCTTCCTATGTTTTATTAGAATCCTCAGCCTGACTTCAGAGCCGAGCCTTGTGCCTACGATACGCAATCATGGAGGTTGGCAGAACAAAAGGCTGTTTCTCTCTTTCCGTCTCTCTCCTGCTGAAACGGATCATGTGATGCAGAAGCAGATCCATCTGCAAGGCCCTGTGTGGGTGGGAGGGGCAGGTGGGCTCGCCTTGAGGTTTGCTGAGAACGTCAAAGCTCTTTTCCCGCACCGGTGCCCAGACGCTGCATGAGTCACCGCCTGCCTGCAAGCCCAGAGCTCGCCCCCCTGCCCCGTCCCACAGGCTGTGACCCTCCACCCAGCCGTAGACGGCTCTGCTCTTGGCACAAAGGAGGGCTTCTTAGCCGGGAATATGGCTGCTCGGGAGGGGCGACTTCTGTGCTTGTTTTTCCTTCCTGGCACTGAAAACAAGCACATCCACCCAACAAATAAAGACGCGGTCAATGAAAGCAGCTGTGTTTCAAGGGGAGACAGGGAGCAAGCCAAGGAATACATGAAAAGACCCAGTGACAAAATGCCCATTCATCGGGTTCACTCGGCAAACATTTACTGAAGCATCTGTGTGCCAGGCACTGTCCTGAGTGCTGGGAAGACACAAAGATGCCCTTGAGAACGATGACCCCCGCCTCTCCCTCTGCTGGAACCGGGAAGCAGACGCACACATAAATAGGACACAGTGAACCATCCACAGCTCACAGCATCTAAAGGAACCAGGAATGCATGGGATGCTTATGGAATGTGCGATAACATGGGTGAATCTCACAAAAAGAATGGTATGTACACGGAGTACATACTGTCGGATTCCATTTCTATCAAGTCCTGAAGCCGGCAGAGCTAACACCTACTGCTGGAAGGCGAGGCAGTAGCTGCTTGTTGGGGTCGGAGATGAGGACAACACCAAGTGGGCTTCTGGGATGCTGGACTCTTGTGGTCAGATCACCTTTTTAAAAAAAATTCAGACAGGGTCTCACTCTGTCATCCAGGCTAGAGTGCAGTGGTGTGATCATAGCTCACTATAGCCTTGACCTCCTGGGCTCAAGCAATCCTCCCAACTCAGCCTCCTAAGTGGCTGCGACTACCAGTACATGCTACCACACCTGGCTAATTTTTTTTTTTTTTTTTTTTTTTTTTTTGAGATGGAGTCTTGCTTTGTCTCCCAGGCTGGAGTGCAGTGGCGTGATCTCGGCTCACTGCAAGCTCCATCCCCCGGGTTCACGCCATTCTCCTGCCTCAGCCTCCCGAGTAGCTGGGACTACAGGCGCCCGCCACTACGACCGGCTAATTTTTTGTATTTTTAGTAGAGACGGGGTTTCACCATGTTAGCCAGTATAGTCTCGATCTCCTGACCTCGTGATCCTCCCACCTTGACCTCCAAAGGGATTACAAGCGTGAGCCACCGCGCCTGGCCAAATTTTGTTTATTTTTTGTAGAGACAAAGTCTCACTATGTTCCCAGGCTGATCCCCAACTCCTGAGCTCAAGCCAGTCACCAGTCTCGGCCTCCCAAAGTGCTGGGATTATAGGCATGAGCCACCACGCCGGGCTCAGATGAATGGGTGAGAGACACAGGCAGCTCTGGGAACTGCAAGGTGATCAGAAGATGGGGGCAAGACTGAGCACAAAGGCGGGGGAGCACAGGACGGAGCAGGTTAGGAAGCTGGTACAGGAATCAGGACAGCGATGCCAAGGTAAGGAAGGCATCGGGGCTACAGGAAAAGGCAGAACTAAATTCAGCAAAATGTAGCCAGTTGACCAGATCCTATGGAAAAACCCTCAGCTAAATGCCTGAGGCACCCACTTACAAAGGCAATCTTATAAAGAGAGGGAATTCTGACCCAGGCCACAGCAGGGATGAACCTTGAGGACATTTGCTAAGTGAGAGACAAAAAAGGGCAAATACTGTCTGAGCCCACTCATAGGTGGTGGCTAGAGTAATTAAATTCACAAAAAAACAGAAAGTAGAATGGGAGTGGCCAAGGGCTGCGGAAAAGGCAAGTTGGTGTTTAAATGGGGACAGAGTTTTAGTTTGGGGAGATGAAAAGTTCTGGAATAGATGGTGATGACAGTTGCACAACCATGCTTCATGCCACTGAACTGTGCACTTAGAAATGGTTAACATGGCAAAGTTTTATGCTATGTGGTTTTTATAGCAATGAAATTTTTAAAAATTTAAAAAGTTGGGGCCAGGCACAGTGAATCACGCCTGTAATCCTAGCACTTTGGGAGCCAGAGGCAGGCAGATCACTTGAAGCCAGGAGTTCGAGACCAGCCTGGCCAACATGGCGAAACCCTACTAAAAGTACAAAATTTAGCTGGGCGTTGTGGCGGATGCCTGTAATCCCAGCTACTTGGGAGGCTGAAGCGGGAGAATCGCTTGAACCCAGGAGGTGGAAATTGCAGTGAGCCAAGATCACACCGCCGCATTCCAGCCTGAGTGACAGAGCAAGACTCCATCTCAAAAAAATAAATAAATAAAAACATTTTTAAAAATAAATAAAAAGAAACCCTGGCCTGGAAGGTCAGTCATCTTAGGTACGTTTTTGACCAAGAAGTCCCATCACCCTAATGAGGTTCTATATACTTTGCTGCCCAAACCATAACAGGTCCTCCTCCAATAACCCAAAATAATTCACAAATTGTTACTGACTCTATAAAGATCCTATTTCATAATTTTTCGGTCTTATGAATCAATTTCATTTCCAAGAGCCCTGTTGGGTAAGCAGTCCAATTTCTGAACACTCCTCTCTTGAAGCTGCTGCTAAGAACCCACCATCCCCAGCTTCTCAGCATGGTAGGAACCATAACTTAGCTATTGCCTCCTCTATGCCTAGTACTATCCTAGGTCCTTCTTTAAACCATTTCTAGCCCTGACAGCAACCCCGTGAGGAAGATATTATTTCAAAGTCAGGCTGAGGAGGCCGAACATCAGACCGGTTGTGTAACTTGCCCCCAGGTCTATGCAGTGGGTTGAGAGTGAAACCAGTCCGGATTCCTGGCATAAAGTCTATGCTTTTCCCACTCATTCCACGTAGCTCCCAGTGCTTTCTTCTATGGCAATGGCATTGAATGCCAATCCCTCTTCTCAGTCCTGACTCCTAGACTTTCCCCCCAACCCCCAAGGTGATGGGATAAAGAGTAGGGCCTTTGGGAAGTTAGTGCTCTTATCAAAAAGGCCCCAGGCCAGGTGCACTAGCTCACGCCTATACTCCCAGCACTTTGGGAGGCTGAGACAGGTAGATCAACTGAGGTCAGGAGTTCAAGACCAGCCTGGACAACATGGTGAATCCCCATCTCTACCAATAATACAAAAATTAGCCAGGCGTGGTGGCACTCACCTATAGTCCCAGCTACTTGGGAGGCTGAGGCAGGAGAATTGCTTGAACCCAGGAGGTGGAGATTGCAGTAAGCTGAGATTGCATCATTGGACTCCACCCTGGGCGACAGAGCAAGATTCTATCTCCAAAAAAACAAAAACAAAACAAAACAAAGTAAAAGGCCCCAGAGAGCTGTTTTCTCCTTCAGCCACATGAGGACACAACAAAAAGGTGCCATGAAGCAAAGAGCCCTCACCAGACATGGAATCTGCTAGCACTTGATCTTGGACTTCGCAGCCTCCAGAACTATAAGTGATAAATTTCTGTTGTTTGTAAGTCTAAGACACTTTGTTATAGCAGCCTAAACGGACTAAGACAGTCACTCATTCTATAACACTGATGATAATTATTCCAATCACTGGGCACCTACCCTGTGTCAGGAACTACATTATGAGCTTTAGGTGTTGACATTAACCATATCGGGAGGTATTAATATTCCTTGTTTCCACCATTTCTTAGTGTGCCATTTGATTCCAAATGCAATGCTCTTCCCACTTGGCTCTTCTGTTTTGTTTGTGCAATCTGGGTTTACCTCAGAAGTGTGTATTTAAGGTTCTCTCTAGGTTAGACAGAATGTGGCAGCATGCCTGACGATGTCACCCACTGCTTCTCTTATACCCCGCCCAGCTTACCCCTTCCCTCTGGGCCTTTTATAGGACCTTGTGTTTAGTCCAACAACAACAATAGCATCAACACCCATAAACAAAACACCTCTGCATATGATACAATGCGCTTGCCTACTTGCTGACTGAAAGAGCTCCCGTAGCTTCCCAGGTGCTGCCGTGCACCTGGAGCAAAGCCCATCTGAGGCTGAAGAAAGGCTGAAGAACAAATAAGTCACCACCTGAATCCTGCCCTCCAGCCAGCTCTCTTCATCATGGAAATTCTTGGAGAAGAGTGGAAGGGAACCTGAGAGGAGAGGTGGCACCTTCACTGATTCCTCCTTTATCTTTCCAGACTTCATGGCTGAGACAGAGCTGACAGCAGAGAAAACAGGCTCATCAAATCCTGGCAGAATCTTTCAATTCTAATAGGCAGGTTGGGGTGTGGTGGCTCACACCTGTAATCCTAGCCCTTCGGGAGGCTGAGGCAGCAGGACCACTTGAGCTCAGGAGTTCAAGACCAGCCTGGGCAACATAGTGAGACCCCGTCTCTACAAAAAATAATTTAAAGAAAGTTGGCCAGGCATCATGGCATGCACCTGTAGTCCCAGCTGTTCGGAAGGCTGAGGTGGGAGGATCACTTGAGACCAGCAGGTTGAGGTTGCAGTGAGCTGAGATGGCGTCACTGCACTCCAGTGTGGGCAACAGTGGGAGACCGTATCTCAAAAAAGAAACAAACTCTAATAGCTGTTCAAGTTAAATAGTCTACAGTCTGGCTTTACGCTAAGGTAAACTGTCTTCTCACAGCTGGAAATGAAAATCCCCTATAGTAGTTGGAGAGCTCCCGACCCCCAGCCTCCCAACCTACCACACTCCAACCTTGTCTATGCCGCACCATGTACACTTTTCTAGAAGAGACCCCTTCTGCTGCCCCACATTTGCCACAGTGGGCTCCTCAAAGTGCTCATCTGGGAGACTGAAGATTCCAAGTTTCCAGCCCCGAGACTGGAGCCAACAGAATCCCTTTTCAAGGACTTAGCATTTGGGACTCACAGAGATTTCCTCTCCCTCAGTGGGTGACTGGGCTATAATAGTGGGCTTCAAAGTGAAGCTAGCAGATTGAGGACATGAAGACGTTGGAGGGGTGCAGAGTCATGAATAGCTGTCAAGGATTGGTTTCCAGATCTAAAACTGACACCTGTACTCTTTCCGATGCAGACATGCTCTGCTGGCGAGTGTTCCGGTTCTGAGAGCTTGTCTTCCTTTTTCAACCACCTTTCAAGCTCAGGCTTCCCCTACTGCACAGAAGAAACACAAGTCTCTTCCCTTCTGGAACTGCACCATGCGCACTGCTCCAGGGCGTGGAAACTCTCTGATACCAAACAAGGGACAATTCAAGAATAAATGGCACCTGAGTCCCAGGAGAGCAAAGCAGAGTGAAAAAAGAATTAGTGAGTGATGTGGAAAGGCCAACATCCTTTCATCCCAGAGTAAAGCCCTGGCAAGCCTCCAGGCCTCAGCGCCCCCTCTGCCTTAGAGCTCAAGAACACCTTTTGTGGATGGGAAGGGACTCGGGGTGTGATCAGATTGGCTGCTGAGAGTATCATAGGGAAGTGCTGGATGCCGGATAGGTTCATGGAAAGAAGTATACACAGATGAGGAACAGCAGAAAGGCATGGTAGGTGGAAATCACTGGAAAAAGTAGAAATCATCATCACTTATTAACAAAGAATTGAGTTGAATTATGTGTAGAAACATGGAGGGGTGATAGTATTGAATTTTACATTCACTTATTTTGGCAATATAGTTTAAGGCGACCATTTTTCAAAATGATGGACAACGCAAACATCTCATATACATAAGAAGGAGAAAGGGCTGGGCGCAGTGGCTCAAGCCTGTAATCCCAGCACTTTGGGAGGCCGAGGTGGGTGGATCGCCTGAGGTCAGGAGTTCGAGATCAGCCTGGCCAACATGGAGAAACCCCATCTCGACTAAATACAAAAAAAATTAGCTGGGAGTGGTGGCACAAGCTTGTAATCTGTAATCCCAGATACTTGGGGGGCTGAGGCAGGAGGATTGCTTGAACCCGGGAGGCAGAGGTTGCAGTGAGCCAAGATTGCACCATTGCACTCCAGCCTGGGCAATGAGAGGGAAACTCCACCTCAAAAAAAAAAAAAAAAAAGGGAGAAAGATTGGAGAGGCATCTCCAGGGCAGAAGACAGGCCTGGGGTCGGGCAAAAGTGAAGGCAGCCACGTGCAGCTTGCTGGTTACACACATGCACACACACACACCAGTGTACCCCCACATACTCAACCACCTGCCAAAGGCACAGAAATAGGCCTGTAACTACCCTTGGTCTTACTTGGTCTTTTTTAGAGTACTTTCAATGGTTAGGCTAATCACTTAAGAATAATTTTTGACCAACCCAAATGCCCATCAATGACAGACTGGATAAAGAAAATGTGGCACATATACACCATGGAATACTACGCAGCCATAAAAAAGAATGAGGTCATGTCCTTTGCAGGGACATGGATGAGGCTGGAAGCCATCATTCTCAGCAAAGTAATGCAGGAACAGAAAACCAAACACCACATGTTCTCACTCGTAAGTGGGAATTGAACAGTGAGAACACATGGACACAACGAGAACACATGGACACAGGGAGGGGAACCTCACACACCGGGGCTTGTTGGGGGGTGGAGGGCAAGGGGAAGGAGAGCATTAGGACAAATACCTAATGCATATGGGGCTTAAAACCTAGATGATGGGTTGATGGGTGCAGCAAACCACCATGGCACACGTATACCTGTGCAACAAACCTGCATGTCCAGCACATGTATCCCAGAACTTAAAGTACAATAAAAATAAAAATAAAAAATAATTTTTGGAGAAACTAGATAGATTCAAGAAATGGGGAAGGGAAGAGGAGGAAGGAGAGGCAAAGCAAAGAAAGAAAGTCAAGTAAGTAAGCACCCAGAGAGCAAGCAGCAAGGTGAAGGAGCAACACCCATGTCCTAGAGATAGAAGATTTACAAAGTCTGTGGCCACTTATTTTAAATATTTGAGAACCCAAACACTGGAAGATAATATTGGGGTTGGGAAACTAAGGCATGAAGTAACTTAAAATGAAAATATTGGCCGGGCGCGGTGGCTCACGCCTGTAATCCCAGCACTTTGGGAGGCCGAGACGGGCGGATCACGAGGTCAGGAGATCGAGACCATCCTGGCTAACACGGTGAAACCCCGTCTCTACTAAAAATACAAAAAACTAGCCGGGCGAGGTGGCGGGTGCCTATAGTCCCAGCTACTCGGGAGGCTGAGGCAGGAGAATGGCATGAACCCGGGAGGCGGAGCTTGCAGTGAGCTGAGATCCGGCCACTGCACTCCAGCCTGGGTGACAGAGCGAGACTCTGTCTCAAAAAAAAAAAAAAAAAGAAAAAAGAAAATATTTCCCCAAAATGACACTTATATATCAAAGAAAGAAAATGATTTAAAACAAAGGCAGGGTGGTGGTGGTGGTGGTGGTGGGGAGGACATCAGATATCTGAAATCTGGAATGTCACAGTTATGGAGCTTGGACCCGTGACGACAATGAGAATAAGATGAGGGCATCCAGGTCTTACCATCTGACATGAGGAAGTGCGATATGATGGGCAAGGCCACACATGGCAGCGGCCTATCCCATCTCTTCTCACAGCTCCCCAGTGTTGGGGGAAAGGAGGAAGCATGTTATTATTCCCGTTTACAGGTGCGAGGCAGGGACAGGACGGGCATTGTGTCCAAGGCCTCTTAGCTCAAGTCTGCAAAAGGCAGAGGAAGCAAATCTGGGTGGGCAACTCCTCTTCTGAGTGAATTAAGCTGCCTCCTGCTGCCATCTAAATTAAAATTGACGTTGTAAAAACAGTGACCCGCCAAGAGGGCCTGCCATCCAAACCTCCCCCTGGCTAACCTGACAATGGACCTGTAAGTTTGGAAAAATAAGTTCGCCTTCGTCCTTCTGTGCAGTATTTCTGCAGTGGAATGACACGTGGAGGAGAGCCCGGGGGTGAAATTCATTTCTCACCGAAGCTTTAGTTTTTCCTATAGTGCAGGAATAAAGGAGTAATTTTTGGTTGTTACAGGTGGCTAGCACTGTTTAGTTTGGGTTTTCCAACACAATTTGGCTTTTGATTTAGAGATCACCTTGGTGAGGATCCCACAATGACTAAAGACATGAGTTTTTAGGCTGAGAGTTTATTTATTTGTTTTTTTGTTTTTTTCCGCAGAATCAGTTACTTATTTTCCTGTGCCAGGTAATCTACAATCACTGAGAGAGAGAAAGAGAGAACAAAAGGGGGTGAGGAAGGGAAGTCAGGTCAGGGATGGAACAGTGTCATTATTGAAAGTGTCACTGTGACTCAAATAACCTTGATGGCACTTGGTCTAATAAGCCGTCACAGACTCTTTTCATTACGCTGTCATCAAAGTCATCTGCAGCCTTTAATTACTCAGTCTCACCACACTCTATTTAACAGGGAAAAGAGGAAGGTATGGAAAAGAGTGAAACTGGCATTAAAAATCCAATAAAGGGCAACGAGGAGGAAACAACAAAAAAGTGGGAAACTGCAGACCTGAGAAATCGCGCTTTTCTAACGGTACAGCTTCACCTGCCGTGTTTGCTTATGGAGGACAGAGACTTTTGTCTGATTCACCTGCTGCTGTCTTCGCGATGCCTAGAACACTGCCTGATGCACAGGGAGTATTTGTCAGATACATTCCATGGCTTCTAATGCCATTTGCAAGGATGAAAGTTGGGTGTGCCTGGCTGTTCCAAAGGCTTGCAGGACTCCCCAACAAGTGTCCGGTTCACCAGAAGGAGGACTGCAGCCACCCGCATTGTCCTGGGAAGGTCAGCCAGGCCTTCTCCCAATGTCCGTCTGGGAAAAGCCCCAGTGTAGTCTGCTCGGTCCTACACCCAGAATCATGCGGGCTTCAGGAGCCAGCATTGTGAAGCAAGGGGTAGCTTCTCCCCTTCACCTCCCACTCAGCAGAACGCACTAGCCCTGAAGGGAGCTGAGTCTGAAAAGTTCCTGTGCCTTTAAAGGCACTAGAGGCAATGTGTTGCCCACTCAGGTACTGTGTGACTTAAATAGGTTTCTAGGATAAAGGCAACTCGTAGCACAAAGGAACAAGTCCCAGGGAGTGGCATCCCAGATCATTTGATTCCTGAGCAAAGGAATTATTATGATGTGGAGGTGGGGACCTCCTTATTACACTTCAAATTACAATAAGGTTGTAAGGGTTTTTTTCTTCCATTTTGAAGTACTTTGACAATATTTTTGAACTTCAAAAATGTTTATTAAAGGTGTTTTCACAGCAGTTTCATCATGTTTAATTTCTTAATTACTGGAATTGATGCTAAATAAAGCAGGCAAGTAATACTTCAGATGGCTTCATCTTCAGAGTCTTCTTCATTCGTGACTCAAAATGCACAATTTTGGCCAGGCACAGGGGCTCATGCCTGTAATTCCAGCACTTTGGGAGACTGAGGCGGGCGGATCACCTCAGGTCAGGAGTTCGAGACCAGTTTGGCCAACATGGTGAAATCCCATCTCTACTAAAAATACAAAAATTAGATGGGCATGGTGGTGTGTGCCTGTAGTCCCCGCTGCTTGGGAAGCTGAGGCAGGAGAATTGCTTGAACCCAGGAGGCAAAGGTTGCAGTGAGCCGAGATCCCACCATGGCACTCCAGCCTGGGCAACAAGAGCAAAACTCCGTCTCAAAAAAAAAAAAAAAAAAAAAAGCACAATTTCAGGACAGCCTAAGCAAATACAAAATGGGAAAATGGAAATGGATTCGAAGCACGGGGGACGTTCCACTCACTGTCACACTGAAGGAATGGTAGAGCCTGAGTCCTCCTGTGAGCCGCCGCTAGAGAAGCTAGAGAAGGGACAGCTCTGGAGCCTGATGACGTTCTCCGATCTTGCACAAGGTGGAGACAAACAGTCCTTCTGTGCTGGGACAGGATGAGGGTGAAGCGGTGATTTCAGGTCAGAAGCAGAGCCTTGGGGGCCGATTTTAAAGGACGAGCGCTCTCCGGAACCCCAAGAGATGGCCCTGACTGCATGGGAAAGCGTGTCTCACCAGTGCAATGTTCTCTAAGTCTGGAGGAGGAGGATTCCAGTGGGAATGAGAGGCAGAAGGCAAGGAGGCCCAGAAGCCCCGCATGGCGAGGATGCATCCAAGTGTATTCTGTAGGAGTGACCAGTGGCCGCGTGGGTGGTGAGCAGGGCTTGTTTTCCTCCAATATCAGCGTACAGAGCAGGGGAGCCTGGTGAAGGTTTCTCTCTGAAATCATGGGTTCAGCTGTATTAGTTTCTATCCAAGGCTGGCATAGCTCACCTTCCATTCCAGCAAGGACAGCGGGCCAGCTGTCATGAGCCTTCTCACCATGAGGAATGGTCTGGGGTGGTGTGAGATCTCGCTGTTGGCCATAATTCATTCAACATTTCTTCACTTCTCTGCTTGTAAGTTTTCATTTCCTCTGCAGCTGGTAGCTTCTGTCATTTCTTTTCCTATTTATACCAGTCCTGAATCAGCTTCTTTTTCAGAACCATGCACTTCCCTCAGTAGAGGTCGTTAAGAATCTCTCCACTTTCTGCTGCAAGACTTTTTCATTTGTTTTCTGGCAGAATTTTGGTTGACTGTCATGCCTACATGACCCCTCATCAGTCAGTGTATGTTGGAAACAAAGGAGTTGGCAAACATTTGTCTATCAGCTCTTCATCCTCCTCCTTCTCTGATTTATTTAAAAAAGAAAAAGAGGCCGGGCATGGTGGCTAAGGCCTGTAATCCCAGCACTTTGGGAGGCTGAGGCAGGCCCATCACTTGAGGTCGGGAGTTTGAGGTCAGCCTGACCAACATGGAGAAATCCCGTCTCTACTAAAAATACACAATTACCAGGGAGTGATGGTGCATGCCTGTAATCCCAGTTACCGGGGAGGCTGAGGCAGGAGAATCGCTTGAACCCAGGAGGCAGAGGTTTCAGTGAGCCGAGATCGTGCTATTGCACTCCAGCCTGGGCAACAAGAGTGAAACTATGTCTCAAAAAAACAACAACAACAACAACAACAAAAATTCTTACTCCAGTGATCTGCTTCAACTATAAAATGCAATGTTTTAAAACTTTAATTTCCTTCTCTCTGCAAGCAGGAGTTTCTTATATATCTTTCAAAGATTTCACATATGATTTTGTTAGTTCCCTGAGTTCAGTGGATTTCTTATTCCAATCATCTTTCCCCAGTATTTGTTCCATGCACCTCTGAAATTTGGTTATATTTTTCTTATGCTTGTTGGAACTTGGCATTTTTTTTTTAACTTAGCCTTTATTGTGACATATTTTTCCCTCTGAAAATTTAACACAAGCTATATTAAAACGTGTACTTTTTCCAGAGTATTGGCTTTTTTTTTTTAAGACGGAGTCTTGTTCTGTTGCCAGGCTGGAGTGCAGTGATGCATTCTCGGCTCACTGCAACCTCTGCCTCCCGGATTCAAGTGATTCTCCTGCCTCAGCCTTCTGAGTAGCTGAGACCACAGGCACGCTCCACCACGCCCAGCTAATTTTTATATTTTAGTAGAGATGGGATTTCACCATGTTGGCCAGAATGGTCTTGATCTCTTGACTTCATAATGCCCCACCTCGGCCTCCCAGAGTGCTAAGATTACAGGCATGAGCCACCGCGCCCAGCCCAGAGTTTTGGCTTTCCAGTAGTTTGTCCTGTTTCTTTACATGACATTTGTCCTTAGCAGCAAAAATAAGAGTGGCTTTTCTCCAGGAATCCCATTCCCTTCTTTAGACCCCCTGACCGTCTCATCCTGCTCACCTCAAACACAGTTGTGGTCTGTACCCTGAGTTCCTGAGAAGATGCTTTGCAGCTTTGATCTTCTGCCTCAAATCTCACAATTGTTTAAGAGTCAGTGTTTTCCTGTGGTAGTGTAGTTCCATGCAGTCTGTTGTTCCATCCCTTGATGTCTTCTATTCTTTGCAGCAGGAATAGCTTCCAGAATAAACTGACAAACAGCCAGGTAATAATTCCAACCTCCAGGGAACCTGGCAGACCCCCAGCAGCACCTTGAAAGAGCATGTCAACATCCTTCCTGAAGGCACGGAGCTTTCCACAGGGAGGCACTTCTGCATTTGTCTCTAGGCCGGTTCAGAGGCACCTCCTTCCTTAGTTCACAGGCTGTCACACAGCCTCTGCCAGTGCCTGCAAAAGCCTCTGTATGGCACTTTCATTGTGAGACCTACTTCTCCATTCTCTGGGGTCCTTTTATCCGCCCTACACAGGACTCACAAGAACAATTTTTTTTAGTTCTTCTATGTTCAAAAATATATGTTACCTTTAAAATTAAAAAGCAATGTAACTGGATATAAAAAATCCTTGGGCACATTTTCCTTGAAAATGTTATACAAATTGTTTTCTTATCTTCTAGCATTGACTATTGTTTTGGAAATGTTTGAAACAACCCTGATTTCCCCACCCCACTTACAAGAGTGACTTGATCTTTTTTCTAGCTTGCCCGGAAGATCCTTTCTTTATCAAAGAGCTCCAGGAAGTTGATACTTCTTATCTTTCCTCAATTTCCTAAAAACTGGGGTTTGCGTTTCTGTTCTCCTCCATTGGGTGACTTCTGAGAGAAGCAGAAAGTTTACTTGGTTCTGTCTTCTCCAGACCTCGTCACCAAGACAGCAGTCTGTTTCACACCCTTGATTTGCATGCCAAGAAAGAGGGTGCAGACTAGTGGGCCAGTTGAGGTGGCTCACACGTGTAATCTCAGCACATTCGGAGGCCAGGCAGGAGAATAGCTTGAGCCCAGGAGTTTGAGACCAGCCTGAGCAATATAGGGAGACCTAGTCTCTAAGAAAATAAAATATAGGCCTGGTGCGGTGGCTCACCCCTGTAATCTCAGCATTTTGGGAGGTCAAGGCGGGCAGATCACAAGGTTAGGAGATCGAGACCAGCCTGACCAACATGGTGAAGCCCTGTCTCTACTAAAAATACAAAAATTATCCAGGCATGGTGGTGTGCGCCTGTAATCCCAGCTACTCAGGAAGCTGAGGCAGGAGAATCACTTGAACCTGGGAGGCGGAGGCTGCACTGCTATCATGCCACTGCACTCCAGCCTGGGTGACAGAGCGAGACTCCATCTCAAAAAAAAAGAAACAAAGAAAAAGAAGAAAAAAAAGAAAATATAAAAAACAAACAAATAAACAAAAAAAAAAAAACAAAGTGCAGGGGGCTGGGCCCAGTGGCTCACACCTGTAATTGCAGCACTTTGGGAGGCCGAGGCGGGTGGATCATGAGGTCAGGAGTTCGGGACCAGCCTGGCCAACATGGTGAAACCCCCTCTCTACTAAAAATACAAAAATCAGCCAGGCATAGTGGTGGGCGCCTGTAGTCTCAGTTACTCAGGAGGCTGAGGCAGGGCAATTGCTTGAGATCAGAAGACAGAGGTTGCAGTGAGCCAAGATCACGCCACTCCACTCTAGCCTGGGTGAAACAGTGAAACTGTGTCTCAAAAAAAAAAAAAAAAAGAGAGAGAGAAAAGAAAGAAAAAAAGAAAAGAAAGTGCAGACTAGTAATTCAACTCTGATTCCTGAGTAAGTATTTCCTTCTCTCCTTCCATTCTGTCTTAACCAGAAATCTTAGTTATGCATTACCAATATAGACAAACAAGGGTGAAAACGCAGGTGCAGGAAAATGGCTGTAGAGAAGTGAAAGATAATGCAGAGGAGGACACATCATCAGGGGCCCCACCGCAACCACCACAGCCAGGAGCCACAGCGTCTGGGAAGCATGGGATGTGGGCTGGACCTGGCCAAGAGGTAATTACGGAGAAAGAGGAGGAAGGTTTCTTTGTACTTATCTCAGAACAATCTGCTCCTGCTTCAGGTTGGAAGTTCCTGGGGGCTTTTCCTAATTGCTTTATATTTGAGATTTTTTTTCACCCAAGTTCTGTTGTTATTTGCCCATACTTAGTTTCAGGCAATGTGGAAGGTATAAAGGCCAATGAACTAACTCCAATCCAATTGGGAGGTCTCAGAATGGGGCAGGCAAGAGCATCTGTTGGAGCATGGGAAGAAACTCAGAATTTCTGTTTGTTTCATATAAAAATAAAGAAATTATGCTTTAGGTAGTTAGAGTTCAAAATGACACAGGTGCCCTCACAGGATGCTTATGTTTTTGTGGTCATGTGTTGTGAATTGTTCCCTGGAAAGGGTGATCCATAAGGGAGGAACTGTAGCTGGGTTTGCTGAGCATATTATCTCCTGTTTGCTCCCCTGACTCACACAACTGGCAAGCGACTTTAAAGCCTACAGCAAAGAAACTGGAAAATGAAGATGACATTAGTGATATGAACACACACACAAAAATAAGGAAATGGCCAAGTTGACACTCTGCTCTTTTATATAAGCTCTTTGTCAAGCCCATTTCAGGGTAAGAAAGTCATGACGAACCCCAAGTGTGCCTATAACTGGAAGTTGTAGAAAAGTTGGAAATATTAACATCTGATACCATTAACAATGTACCTCACACTAAGTATATTGTACCTTGGGATATTAGCTTATAAGAATAAATATATATAATTTATGAATAAATAAATGTACATATATTGGGAATATATACCCTCCTTTTTCTTTTGTTAGTAGGATATACAATGAAACTCATTACACCACTGCTCTGATGTAATAAATGCAAAACCTGTACCAGCCCTATGATGCAAACTTGGGGCATAGAGCATAGGCCGTCCATTGTTCCTGGCAACTAGTGGGATATATCGCAGAGAGATGAACTGCATCGTGAAGAATGAGTGAGAGGCCCTGGGTGAAGAAGCAGAGAGGGTCATTCTGGATAATGGATTAGTGTGAGCAGAGACCCAGAGACTTCAGAGAGCATGTCCTTTTTGGAGATCAGAGGGCAGGTTAATGTCTCCTGGAACAGACTGCATATAACAGATGGGTGGCGAATAACACTGGGAAGGTAGGTAATGTCCAGATTGAAGGACTTGAATTCTATGCTACGTATTTGGACCACACACTATAAGCACTA
The DNA here is from genome assembly GCF_003255815.1 of Theropithecus gelada. Classification (NCBI taxonomy): domain Eukaryota; kingdom Metazoa; phylum Chordata; class Mammalia; order Primates; family Cercopithecidae; genus Theropithecus; species Theropithecus gelada. The sequence goes on along the minus strand of NC_037671.1, from coordinate 5,963,765 downwards.
CAGAGTTGATGGAGATGTATGAACAACCTACAGAAAGGGAGAAAATATTAGCAATATGCCTCAGACAAAGGACTAATATCCAGAATTTATAAGGAACTTAAATCAACAAGAAAAGAATCAATAACCCCATTAAAAAGAGAGCAAAGGATATGAACAGACATTTTCAAAAGAAGACATACAGTGGCCAACAAACATGGAAAAAATGCTCAACATACTAATCATTAGAGAAATGTAAATCAAAATCACAATGAGATACCGCTTCACAGCAGTCATTATTTTTAAAAAGTAAAAAACAAAACAAACAAACAAAAAAACAGATATTGGCAAGGCTGCAGAGAAGAAGCAATGCTCATTTGCTGTTGGTACGAATGTAAATTAGTTCAGCCACTGTGGAAAGCAGTTTGGAGATTTCTCAAAGAACTAAAAATAGAACTACCATTCAACCCAGCAATCCCATTACTGGGTATATACCCCCCAAAAATAAATCATTCTACCAAAAAGCACTATTCACAATAGCAAAGACATGGAATCAACCTTGGTGCCCATCAATGGTAGAATGGATTAAGAAAATGTGGTACATATACACCATGGAACACTACACAGCCATTAAAAAAAAAAGAATAAAATCATGTCCTTGGCAGCAACATGGATGCAGCTGAAGGTCATTATCCTAAGAGAATTAATATGGAAACGGAAAACTAAATATTGCATGTTCTCACTTATAAGTGGGAGCTAAATATTGGGTGCACACGGACAAAAAGATGGGAACAATAGACGCTGAGGACTCCAAAAGGAGAGAAGGAAGGAGGAGAGCAAGGGCTGAAAATCTCCCTATTGGGTACTATGTTCACCATCTGGGTAACCAGGTCAATAGAAGCCCAAGTGCTCAGCATGACACAGTATACCCTTGTAACAAACCTGCACGTGGACTCCCTAAATCTAAAATTAAAATAGAAATTTTAAAAAAGAAGCAGGCTGGGCGTGTGAAGCCCAAAGAACTCCGTCTGAAAACTGTTCTGCTGTTTCTGCAGTGTGGCTACAGTCACTGCCCACCAAGTATCTAGAGCCCAGAGGCACGAGTGTTGCGGTATGGATGTGTCCGCCTGGATACACACGGTTTCAATTCATTTAAATGGCAAACAAAGGTCTTGGGCAGATTTCGAAGAGAAGCGGTGAGCTGCGAGACATTTCCGAGCAAGAGCTGATGTGGAGGGTTTCCAGGGCCGGGTGAGGGTCCCGCAGCCACAGCGATGTTTTAGCCTCCACGGTGGAACTCAGAGGCTCCCCCGCCACAGCCTCCCGCGTGCGCTCATGCGCTTCCTCCAGGCCTTATTTGTAAGTCTGTTGATTTCGCAGACCGCACCTTGCAAGGAGCACACGGTCCGTCTTAGTATTTCATAACCATTTCTTCTCTTTTTGTTTTCTACCCAGCCTGGCTCTGTGTCTAGGACTCAGCGTGCCTTCCCGGGGCTCGGCCTGCCCCGCCTGCCTAAGAATCTCACAAATCATTGACGGCCTGGGGGAGGGGAGAAGGGGAGACGGCCTGTAGCAGGGAAATGGTGCCCTGGAAGCCAGGGTTCTACTCCCTCCGCCGATTTGTAGGACAAAGAAGGCAAAGCTCTTGCGTGGAAGCTCGGCCCTCTCAGCCCCGACCGAGGCCGTTATAACTCAAATTCACGACCTCCGGGGATGGAAAACACCCGGCCTTACCGAGGAACAAAGGGCAAGTGTTCCCGCACTGCGCCGCGTTCGTGGGCTCGGGGTTTCCGCTGCTGGGTCCAGCTTTTTGTTACCTTGCTTGGCTGGTCCCTGCGGGGCCCACGGCTGCGGAAGGACAGGGCTCTGAGGCTGCCACCCCACAGCCCCTGCCATTCAAGAGTGCCGGGCAGCTCCGCCGGGGCCGCTCGCTTCCCAGGAGGAGGAGGGAAGGCCTGGGGGGAAGGGGGAGGGCAGTGGAATAGAAACTGGGGAGCGACAACGCTGAGAAGGCGCAGATTTTGGCGCATTCCGGGAGCCTCCTCCACTGCGTCCTTTCCGCAGTCACAGTATGGGGCTGCGACCGCTTCCTAGCCCCCGTGCCCCGGGCATTTGGCTCTTTTACATAAATGTTAGGATTGGTAGCTTTCCAATATTTCTAAATGGAGAGCTATGAGAAGAGGTGGTGTGTGTGTGTGTGTGTGTGTGTGTGTGTGTGTGTGTGTGTGTGAAGGAAATAATGATGGATTTGCAGTCTCTTTCTTTCAACTCCTCTTCATTCATTGGCTAAGTGTTGGTTGCCTAGGAAACCGCGTGCATCTCGACTGCAGAGCCTGCTATGGGGGCTGCAGGCTGGGTTTTTGGGGTTTCAAGCGGTGAATCCCGGCAAGCAGGGAAGAACCCTAATGCTAAATGTCTAGTAATTTCAATAACTGTGTCAAAAATATATATTGCATTATGAAAACAATGCTTTAAAAATTTACTACTATGTAAAGCCTCCTTTCTATCAGACTTCTTCAAACAATGACTTGTGTGTGTAATAGAGAAATGCAAATTCACTTGAGGACGTGCCGTTGAAAACAATCTGAAAATTGTGAAAGCAAATATTAATTTTAATAGTTTAAGGGATATCTTGCTCACTTCAGTTGCGCAATAGGTTATGTATAAAACAAATGTTGAATTGTATTTTATGCAGCGATATTTCTACAGTTGTCTCTGGAAGGGAAAATTTTTAAATGTTAATACATCATTAAGACTAACATTAAGAGATCATGAAATATGTTGCCCCCAAATCTTCGTGCCTGATATACGATGACCTAGATTGAGAAGCACTGCATATAATGAATAGACAGAAATGCTGGGGACCCAACTAAGAACGACTTTTTTGTTTTCTTTGAAAGCCGGCTACCGGTCTCTTCCTGCAAACTACATGGATTAAGAATGATTTTTTTTTTTTTTAATTTAAGGGTTATCAGATAAACTGAAAGACTTTAGGGAAAGGTGTGACTGTTGTCAACATTTTAACACAAAATCAGCTTCTTGTGAAAATAAAAATGTGCAGCATCACAATCCCAGTGGGGGTGGGGTGGGATGCAGACCGGTTAGAAGAATGGCTGCCCGGAAGGGGCGGGGGTGTGGGGACAATTCAAGCAAAATGCTTGAAAGGAAAGCAGATCTTGGGCCAAAAGTGTCCCCAAGGGCACTCTGGGCTTTCAGAAGGATGATTTCCAGTCTCACCCTATCCCAAACCTCTCCCTTTAAAAGAAACCTGAGAGGAAAGGGTCTTTTCATCTATCTATATGATCTTGAACACGCGTTTTCACCCGAGCACTCAGTGGAGTGGCTCCGAAAAGAAGCTAAGAAATGAAATAGTTAGATGAAGGAGGCAGGCGGCCAGCTCAAGTTACTCAGCGTGGAGCTGAGCGTCCCTCATCCCCACCCCGCCGCGCTGAGCATCAGGGTTGCTCCTGGGAGCTCGCAGCGAGGAGGTGACCGCTCTGAGTGTGTCTACACTCGCAGCGCGGGTGCCGCCCTCGCTCTGTTCCTTCCGGCGCAGCTTGGTCCCACCAGAGCCGCCACTGGAGGCTGACACCTGCCACAGCCCTTTTGGCCGAGATGCGGTCACTTTCCCTGAGGTTTGGTGTGCCCAAAAGACGAGATTCCAGTCCAAGCCCAGTCCTTCACTTGCTGTGTGACCTTGGGAATTGCTAGCCCTCGACGTTTCGGCATCTGGAGGGATCCGGATTAGAAACTCGGAGGTCAGGCCGCGAGACCTTGGAACCCGGAGAGTGGGGCATGTGGACAGACCCTCCGCTGATCTCTGCCTGTCCCCAGACCCCACCCTAACCCAGGCAAGCCGGCCGCGTCTGGAATACCGGCCCGCGAGCTCCAGTCTGGGCGCCCTGGATGTTTGGGGGCGCCCGGGCTTTTGTTCTCGCTACTTCTCTTTGTACATTGGAATCGACTTGAGTCCCCCACCCCCCACCCCACAGCGGGAAAGGGAGGCGGTGACAGCTTGCTGATAGTTCTGGGAGGGTCTCGCTCAACAGCTGCAGGCTCCGCTCCGCCGCGGGAGCCCGGGTCTTTCGGCCTCTCTCGCCAGGGGATGAAAGAGGTCACGTCACCTCGCCATCGGCCCTTCCGAAGTGTGGAAGTGTGGGGCGGCGCGCTTCAGTCATCGAATTGCAGGGAACAGGTTGTGCAGTGAACGTTTCTGACACCCTATCCCCTCCCGCCCTCAAATGCACGCAGGATTAGTTTCTCTCTCTCTCTCTCTCTCTCTCTCTCTCTCGCTCTCGCTCTCGCTCTCTCTCTCTCTCCCTCCCTCCCTTCTTCTCTCTCTCTCTCACACACACACACACACACACACACACACGCGAAAAGTAACAAAGAGACCAGTTCCTGTCTGGGTACCTAGAGACTGCGGATTTGAAGGGAGGGTGGGTGCTCCAAGTCTGTGCACGCGCTCGTGCGAGTATGCGTGGGTCTTGGGTGGTCTCGCGCGCGCGGGGCTGCAGTTTTTAGTGGTATTCCCCACCCTTCAACCACAGCACGAAGCCTCGGACCTCCAGGTCTCCGCGATGGAAGACAAGAAAGTTCATTACACGGGCGTGGGTCACCCTTGGAGCCCACCCTCTTACTTGACAATAGATGAACCGAATCCGAGGGCGGGGGGCGAGAGGGGGGCGCCTGTCGTGTGATTTTAAATACGCGGTTGCACAGCGTATCCCACGCTTCTGAGAGCCCTTTGTTCCGCCGACAGCCCCGCCCCCGGGACCCCACCCTCTTTCTGCCCTCCGGACGGTCAGTGCTGCGCTACCGGCCACTCCCACTCCATCACTCGCGAGGAACAAAAGTCAACCCTCGGGGCAGAGGGGTCCTGGGTACCAGCAGGGGCGTTGTGCACTCCCGGAGAGGGTCGGGCAGGGCTGAGGGGCTCCGAGGTCGCTTCACCCGTGGATGCTGCTGCTCAGTGAGAGGAGTTACCAGCCCTAGACAGACAAAGGAGAAAGCAGGCCCACGCTGGGGCGGGGGCGGAGGCCACGCTGGTGTTCATGGGCTGCAGGTGTCCCGGGTCGCCGTCACGCACGACTTCCTTCTGGGGCCACCTGTCCTCCCCCAGGCCTCTATGAGACGGAGCGCCGCCTGGGCAGTCGCTGGCCTCCGGGGTTGAGGGAAAGGACAGTGGTCCCACGAGGGGCGCGGTTGGCTGGAGGGACTCTGGCCAATGGCCGAGTAGGAGCTGCAATTCGAGGTGGCGGAGCAGCCTGTGCCACCTCAACCCTCCCACCTGCCGGCACTGGAGCACCTGACGGCCTCTCCACCTGCTCCAGTCCTCCATCGTTCCCATCCGATGCCAGCTCTGCCCCCACCCGGTTCAGACCGCGCTGGTGGCCCTCTCCTCGCCGCCCTCTCACCCTCCTTTTCTTCACCCTTCCCCCATAGCCCCAGACCCAGACCCCCACCACAGCCGCAGACAATGCGCACACCCCCACCCTACTCCCGGGGGCCCCCACCCCTCTCCCGGTCCGCACGCCCGCTCTGATTGGCCGCGGGCCGGTGGTCCAGCCCCCCGGACGGTCCCTGGGGCTCGGAGCATTACGTCAGCCAGGCTTGGAGAGCGCCAGCGCGAAGGGGACTGGGGGGCTCGGGCTGGGGGCGCGGCCTGCGCCAGCCGCCCCACCCTCCTTGCATAAAAGCCGGAGCCCGCGGGGCCGGCGCTCTCAGCCCGTCGGTTCCCGAGCGCCTTCCCGGTGACCCCGCAGTGGGTGTGTGAGGGGAGGACGGACAGACCCACCAGACGCCGCCGGACCAGGAGGACGCTGACGAGGCACCATGCGTGAGATCGTGCACATCCAGGCGGGCCAGTGCGGCAACCAGATCGGCGCCAAGGTGGGCGCGCCGCCGCGGAGGGGGTCGATGGGGGCGGGAACCTGGGCCGAGAGCCCCTCGGGGTCCCCAGGCGCGGTCCCGGGAAGGCCTGGGGATCGCCAAGTGTGCCGCCGAGTGTGGCGTGGGCTGGGACGCGACTTTCCCCGACGGAGGGGGCACCTCTCTTTTCTGCTGTAACTCATTTGGAGTCCCCGTCACCCCGCGGGCTGCTTTGCGCCTGGAGAAGACGAGGGTGTGTCCGCGAGGCTGTGCGCGGCGTTCCGCGCGAGGGGCTGGGAGACGAGGCGGGTTAATTTTACTCGTTTGAACCGGAGTCCAGCCGCCGGGGGAGGGGAGAAGAGCGATTGTCTTGCGGTCTCAGGACGTGCTTTGAATCTCAAACCGCGGTCCTTTAGCTCCTTCGCGTTCCTCTTTCCCCGCCCACCCGCTCCTCGCGGGCTGCAGTCCCTGTGCCCTCGCCTCCTGCCGCCGCCTGGGGCTGCGACCCGTGCGCCGAGCTCTGCCACTGCCCTGCTTTGGCTGGTCCTTCCCCCCTCGACCCCCTACCTCCCGCCGCAAGCAGCAGCTGTTCGCCTGGGAAACGCCCAGTTTCGACTTTCTAACCCTGCAAAATACAAGCCTCGCGGCTGTGCCCGGGTCACGCCGCCCTTTAAACCTTCAAGCTCCTGAAATGTTGGGTTGTCGGAACTGAGTCGGGGACTTTTCATTGTGAGCCTTGGCGTTTCTGGCGGATCGTGCATGGCTAAATGCAGCCTTTCTGTCTCAGTTTTGGGAGGTCATCAGTGATGAACATGGGATTGACCCCACTGGCAGTTACCATGGAGACAGTGATTTGCAGCTGGAGAGAATCAATGTTTACTACAATGAAGCCACTGGTAATCGCCCTTGCCCCACCCCCACTGCCTTCAGTTTTTCCACCCCTCTCCCCTTTCCTTGCCTGGGACCCCAGGGGTGTGGCCCTGGGAGAGGGTGGACCATTCAATTGAGGATCTCCGCTCCTTCCCTGCAGTCTTTCATTGGGCTTCCTTATGTCCACAGAGCCCTTTGAGAACCTGATGGTGGGTCTCCCTTTGTTTGGGGGAACATCTGCATGATGGCAGCAGGCGCCAAGCCCTTCTTTGCAGAGGTCCTTGCCTGAGAGTCTTAAGTCACTGTTGTTCCTTGCAGGTAACAAATATGTTCCGCGGGCCATCCTTGTGGATCTGGAGCCAGGCACGATGGATTCGGTTAGGTCTGGACCATTCGGCCAGATCTTCAGACCAGACAATTTCGTGTTTGGTGAGTGCCTGGTGTGACTGAGAGCATGAGGGACTCATTTTACGTTGGGCAGCTGAGGCTGGAGAGGTGTGACTGCCAGAGGGAAAGAACATCCACTGTGTGCCAGCTTAGCTTTAATATAGGGTAAAATTGTTTGCCTTCCAACTGCTAAGAGCTCGGCGTCCTGACCTTCCTTATTGATGATATATTCATGAACAAATATTTTAACGTTTGGCCATTTTGGTGATAATCTGAAATAGTCTTATCTGAGCATTGACTCATTGATCTATACTAAGGGGTTTGAGGCAAGGTATTTAATACAATCACCAGTGACTCAAGATTTCTCTTTCCCTCTGGCAGGCCAGAGCGGAGCTGGGAATAACTGGGCCAAGGGCCACTACACAGAGGGAGCCGAGCTGGTCGACTCGGTCCTGGACGTGGTGAGGAAGGAGTCAGAGAGCTGTGACTGTCTCCAGGGCTTCCAGCTGACCCACTCTCTGGGGGGCGGCACCGGGTCCGGGATGGGCACCCTGCTCATCAGCAAGATCCGGGAAGAGTACCCAGACCGCATCATGAACACCTTCAGCGTCATGCCCTCACCCAAGGTGTCAGACACGGTGGTGGAGCCCTACAACGCCACCCTCTCTGTCCACCAGCTGGTGGAAAACACAGATGAAACCTACTGCATTGATAACGAAGCCCTGTACGACATCTGCTTCCGCACCCTGAAGCTGACCACCCCCACCTACGGGGACCTCAACCACCTGGTGTCGGCCACCATGAGCGGGGTCACCACCTGCCTGCGCTTCCCGGGCCAGCTGAACGCAGACCTGCGCAAGCTGGCGGTGAACATGGTGCCCTTCCCGCGCCTGCACTTCTTCATGCCCGGCTTCGCGCCCCTCACCAGCCGGGGCAGCCAGCAGTACCGGGCCCTGACCGTGCCCGAGCTCACCCAGCAGATGTTCGACTCCAAGAACATGATGGCCGCCTGCGACCCGCGCCACGGCCGCTACCTGACGGTGGCTGCCATCTTCCGGGGCCGCATGTCCATGAAGGAGGTGGACGAGCAGATGCTCAACGTGCAGAACAAGAACAGCAGCTACTTCGTGGAGTGGATCCCCAACAACGTGAAGACGGCCGTGTGCGACATCCCGCCCCGCGGCCTGAAGATGTCGGCCACCTTCATCGGCAACAGCACGGCCATCCAGGAGCTGTTCAAGCGCATCTCGGAGCAGTTCACGGCCATGTTCCGGCGCAAGGCCTTCCTGCACTGGTACACGGGCGAGGGCATGGACGAGATGGAGTTCACCGAGGCCGAGAGCAACATGAACGACCTGGTGTCTGAGTACCAGCAGTACCAGGACGCCACGGCCGACGAACAGGGGGAGTTCGAGGAGGAGGAGGGCGAGGACGAGGCGTAGATGCCCCGCGAGGCGGAGGCGGGTTAGGGGAAGCGGAGGAGGAAAGCGAGGGGGTGGGGGGCTTCCCGGGACGGTACCCTGGCAGTCGGAGGAAAGAAGCATGGTCTACTTTAGGTGTGCGCTGGGTCTCTGGTGCTCTTCACTGTTGCCTGTCACTTTTTTTCCCTTTTTTGTAATATTGATGACATCAATGTAACATTTGAGATATTTCTGAATTACTGTTGTAATGGCTAAAATCACATAAACGTTTGTGTCGGAATGGTGTCCTCTCTTCTTTCTCTCCCTTTTTCTCTTTATTAACGATTCAAATGTAACTTTCTGAACACATTGCATTAAATTCTTCCTTTAACAAAAAGCAAAGGCATAGGTAAAAGCTCAAATGAATTTATTCTTTGGGTATGGTAAAATTGAACCAATCACAGTTAAGATGAGAGATCAACCTGAGTTTTAAAATACCTTTAATAAATATTAGTTGAAAACACGTCTACTTGAAAACACGCTGTGTGTCTTCATGTGCAAGTCCTACTATACCTTTATCTCCTTTACAGGAAAAAAAAAAAAAAAGCATTTTTAGAATAGTTCCTACATACCGTACAAAATTCTGAGGAGTGGAAAGTGAGTGTCTCTTTTTCCTGTATTCCTTGATACAGTTTCCTCCCTGGAGGGAAACCTTTCTAATCATGGTTATCTTTCTTACATCCTTGCAGAAATATTCCATATATTTTCAAACCCATGTAGCATATTTCCTTTTTTTCTTCACACACATGATGTGATACTAACACAGTTCTGCAGCCTTCTTTGCTAAACAGTGTATCTTGAACCTACAGAGAGCTTCCCTCCTTTAAATGGATATGTGGCGTCCATATGTGCTGTTTTATTTAGCCAGTTCCCTACCAATGGACATTTAGGTTTATACTTACAGCATAGTGTAACAATGAATAATTTTGTTCATTTATCAGTGTGCATATGAGAATAGTAAATTTCCACAAATGGAATTTTTTGTCAAAGGCATATATATATACCTTTTTAAGTTATATCACCTGCACTTAGTAATAGCTATAGAGTTACACACAGTTAATAGGCTCATCCTCAATTCTCAAGCAACTTTTTCTCCAGGCAATAGTATTTATACTATATTACAAACTGTTTGTACTTGTTTTAACATCATTTGAGTTTAGATGGAATTACAAATTCTGAATTGTTGGGGAATTTTACTTTAAGTAGGCAATCCAGAATAATCTTCAGCCTACTGCATTTATTTCTTCCATGCAGAAGTAGGATTTGGGATTTGAACCCAAGTCTGACTCTGGACTTGAACTCAACCACTAAAGAAGCTATGGGATTTCAGTAATGGATTTGCAGTTAAGATGTTCCTATGGGATAAATTATACCTTGTCAAAATAGTGCTGATACTCTGCTTTAATCTGACCTAGTTAGTTTCCCATCTTGAGAAGAGAAAAAGAGTGTGAGTTATAAGCAAATGTATAAAACTTATTTGCACACCCCTATAGAAAGAAAGGATCATGAAAACCAGGTTTAAGATTTTTCTAGTTTTCACACGAACTCGAAATTAGAAAAAATATGACTTTAAACCTGACTTTATATTTATTTTATTCTGCTTGGTTCTACTGTTACTTAAATTTTAAAAAAGAAAAAAAAGTATAGATACAAGATTTTCATTATTTAAAAGGCTGAAATATATTTGAAAATAGTTCCGGCCGGGTGCGGTGGCTCAAGCCTGTAATCCCAGCGCTGTGGCAGGCCGAGGCGGGTGGATCACGAGGTCAGGAGATCGAGACTATCCTGGCTAACATGGTGAAACCCCGTCTCTACTAAAAATACAAAAAAAAAAAAAAACTAGCCGGGCGTGGTAGCGGGCGCCTGTAGTCCCAGCTACTCTGGAGGCTGAGGCAGGAGAATGGCGTGAACCCGGGAGGCGGAGCTTGCAGTGAGCCGAGATCGCGCCACTGCACTCCAGCCTGGACGACACAGCGAGACTCCGTCTCAAAAAAAAAAAAAAAAAAAGAAAAAAGAAAATAGTTCCAAAGAAAACTATAAGCAGTATAATTCCAAATAGTGTGAAAATAGGTTAATCCTGCCACATGGCTCCCATAAAAGGAAAAGAGCACAGTTCTCTTTACCAAGCATTATACATCTCTAAAACTTGACTGAGTGGTGAGTAGGGTCAGACAGGTGTCTGGAGCCAGTGGCTTCAGCTCGGTTTTCTATATTTAACTGCAGACTGACAGATGTGATTCCTGCTGAGCTGGTGTAAAGCTTCCAACCACTGAATTGAAGGGTGGCATTAGCTTTAAATGCCCCAAACACCCAGGGCAGCTGCCAAGGCCTCCTGGATCTACCCTTGGGCATGCGTTCCCTACAACCTGTCAGGCATGCGTTGAGCACCCTCAGAGACTAGTGGGATCACATCCAAGGGCCTCCTGGCACACTGGATGTGTGGTACTTCTCTTCGACCTGGTGAGAAGGGAACAGGCAGGCACCAGCAGGCCAGCTTGCTAGCCTGTCAGTACAAGTACGTCTGCACTGTTATAGCTTATTTTGGCATGATTAGAATAGTGCGTGCCACACTGACCTGTCAAGCAGATCTTCTGGGGCCTAATACAGACTTTAAATGCATACATTAAAACAAGTTCAAAATGAGGAAAATGCTCAGATTAATACCTGGATGAAGATACTATTTGGGAGCTATTAGTTTCGTTTGTTACATTACCATTATGTGGTGGGATTTGGTGGTGGTGATGGTGCTGGTGGTGGTGGTGATTATGGTGGTGATGATTGGTGGTGGTGGTGGTGATGGTGGTGATGGTAGTGATGGTGGTGGTAGTGATGATGGTGGTGTTGATGATGGTGATAGTGATGATCGCAGTGATGGTAGCAGTGGTAGTTTAGTGGTGGTAGTGGTGGTGATGAGAATGGTGGTAGTGATGGTGGTCATGATAGCAGTAATGATGGTAATGGTGATGATGGTGGTCATGGTAGTGGTGGTGGTAGTAGTGGTGGTGATGGTAACAGTGATGACGGCAGTAGTGTTGGTGTTGGTGGTGGTGGTGGTGGTGATGATAGTGATACTGGTGGTGGTGGTGATGATGGTGGCGGTGGTGGTAGTGGTGGTGGTG
>NC_037671.1:5948472-5951833 GCF_003255815.1 Theropithecus gelada | reverse complement strand
TGGTGGTGGTGGTGGTGATGTGGTAGTGTTGTGGTGGTTGTGGTAGTGATGGTGGTGGTAGTGGTGGTGGTGGTAGTGGTGGTGATGATGGTGGTGATGATGATGGTGGTGGTGGTGGTGATCTGGTAGTGTTGTGGTGGTTGTGGTAGTGGTGGTGGTGGTGTGGTGATGATGGTAGTGGTGGTGGTGATGGCGGTGGTGATGATGATGGTGGTGGTGGTGATGATGTAGTAGTGTTGTGGTGGTGGTGGTAGTGGTGATGGTGGTGGTGATGATGATGATGGTGGTGGTGGTGATGTAGTCATGTTGCGGTGATGGTGGTAGTAGTGGTGTGTATCTCTTTTCAATACTTCCCAAAAGAAATGTTTTATCCCTCCTTGATGTGCCCTGAGGAGGAAATTTACTTCCAAGCAGACACAATATCCAAACTGCAAGACCCACTGAGATGTGATGCATGATCCAGAGATTGGGGTTTGGGGAGGGGAGCTGAAGTCACCCTGAGGTCATTCAGAGAGTCTGAGAAGGAACTAAAACCTCAGTGTGCTCTACATCTGCTCCTCTACATCAGCCTCAGAGATGATCTAAGAGTACGGTAGATTTTCCATTTTATCACCGAAGTGATTGACATTAGATTGATAGCAATTTGAACAAAAATTACCTTAAGAGATCATCTCATTTGCCCTCCTTGGTTATGTAAGTAGGGAAACTGAGGATCAGAGAATTATCTAAGATCCCAGAACACTTTCTGTACAAATTGGGTCTTACACCCAGTGCTGACCTCACTGCAGCTGCATGGCTCAGGTTCTGTTGTATACAAAGCCACCTGAGGATCATGAAGAAGGGAAAGATGATTTCCCTGGCATCAAGGAAAACCTGAACGTGTGCCTAGGTCCCACTCAACTTTCCCAGATGGGTTGGGCACAGACATAGTGCCAGCCTTTTGTCTGTAATGAGGTCACTGACAGGTGATGTTGAATTGCCTGGTTTTAAAACACCACATACACAATGCTCTAATGCAAACATGGTTGCAAAAGGGAATATTCTACCAGGGGTTAGTTATTGTGGGAAAAAAAAAAAAAGTAGGAAATTAAGGAGGACTGGAGTGGCCCTTTTTTCAAATCCTCATTTTATTAAGATGCGGCTTGGCAAACTGCTATGAGGCTAATGTCTTTCTGGTGTGTAAAAGATGTCCTACTGAGAGGTCATGCTTTTCTAAATGCACATCAAGGTCGAGCCATTCCCTTGAAAAGAGACTCTTCCATACTTTTGTTTTTTAATAACCCTGCCTTCCTGCCTCCCCACCCCTCGTGTTTCTCTGCAGGTGTGCTTGCCCACACACAGTCAAAGAAGCTTATTTTGGTGCATTTCTGTTTCATTCAAAACATTTCACAGCCATTTTTCTGAGACAAAATTTGCATACCATAAAATTCACCACTTAAAAGACTATGAGTCGGTGGGTTTTAGTATATTCACAGAGTTGTGCAACTATCATCACCATCTAATTCCAGCATATTTTCGTCACCCAAAAAAGAAACCCCCATGCCTATTGTCAGTCACTTCCCATACCCCACTCCCCAGTCTTTCCCACCACTCCAAGCCTGGGAAATCACTACGCTTTCTGTTTTTATGGATTTGCCCATTCTGGACATTTCATATTAATGAAATCATTCTATCTGTGGTGCTTTGTGTCCGGCTGGGCTTTTTTTTCTTAGCATATGTTTTCAAGAGTCATTCATGTTGTAGCATGTATCAGTACTTCATTCTGTTATGGTTGAATAATACGCCATTGTATGGATAGACCATCTTTGTTTACTCATTCTTCTGTTGATGGATATTTGGGTTGTTTCCACTCTTTCACTATTAAGAATAATGCTGCGGGCCGGGCGCGGTGGCTCAAGCCTGTAATCCCAGCACTTTGGGAGGCCGAGACGGGCGGATCACGAGGTCAGGAGATCGAGACCATGCTGGCTAACACAGTGAAACCCCGTCTCTACTAAAAAATACAAAAAACTAGCCGGGCGAGGTGGCAGGCACCTGTAGTCCCAGCTACTCGGGAGGCTGAGGCAGGAGAATGGCGTAAACCCGGGAGGCGGAGCTTGCAGTGAGTTGAGATCCGGCCACTGCACTCCAGCCTGGGCGACAGAGTGAGACTCCATCTCAAAAAAAAAAAAAAGAATAATGCTGCGGCTGGGCACGGTGGCGCATGCCTGTAATCCCAGCACTTTGGGAGGCCAAGGCAGGAGGATAACTTGAGCCCAAGAGTTTCAGATCAGCCTGGATAACATAGGGAGGCCCCTGTCTCTACAGAAAATAATTTTTTAAAAAAATTCATCAGGTGTGGTGGCATATGCCTGTGTTCCCAGCTACTTGGGAGGCTGAAGTGGGAGAATCACTTGAGCCTGGAAGGTTGAGGCTGCAGTGAGCCATGATCACATCACTGCAGCCCAGCCTGGGCAACAGAGCCAGATCCCATCTCAGAAAAAAAGGATGGCCAGGCGCAGTGGCTCATGCCTGTAATCCCAGCACTTTGGGAGGCCGAGACGGATGGATCACGAGGTCAGGAGTTCAAGACCAGCCTGGCCAAGATGCTGAAACCCCATCTCTACTAAAAATACAAAAATTAGCCAGGCCTGGTGGTGGCACACACCTATAGTCCCAGCTACTCGGTAGGCTGAGGCAGAAGAATCGCTTGAACCTGGGTGGCAGAGGTGGCAGTGAGCCAAGATCACGCCACTGCACTCCAGCCTGGGTGACAGAGTGAGACTCTGTCAAAATAAGAAAGAAAGAAAGAAAGAGAGAGAAGAAAGAAAGAGAGAGAGAGAGAAAGAGAGAAAGAGAGAAGAAAGAGAGAAAGAGAGAAAGAGAGAAAGAAAGAGAAAGAAAAAAAGAAAGAAGGAAGGAAGGGAGGAAGGAGGGAAGGAAGGAAGGGAGGAAGGAAGGGAGGAAGGAAGGAAGGAAGGGAGGAAGGAAGGGAGGAAGGAAGGAGGGAAGGAAGGAAGGAAGGAGGGAAGGAAGGAAGGAAGGAGGGAAGGAAGGAAGGAAGGAGGGAAGGAAGGAAGGAAGGAAGGAGGGAAGGAGGGAAGAAAGGAAGGAAGGAGGGAGGGAGGGAAGGAAGGAGGGAAGGAAGGAAGGAAGGAAGGAAGGAGGGAGGGAAGGAAGGAAGGAAGGAGGGAGGGAGGGAGGGAGGGAAGGAAGCAAGGAGGGAAGGAAGGAAGGAAGGAGGGTTGGAAGGAAGGAAGGAAGGAGGGANNGGAGGGAAGGAAGGAAGGAAGGAAGGAGGGTTGGAAGGAAGGAAGGAAGGAGGGAGGGAAGGAAGGAAGGGAGGAAGGAAGGAAGGGAGGAAGGAAGGAAGGGAGGAAGG
>NC_037671.1:5917979-5948372 GCF_003255815.1 Theropithecus gelada | reverse complement strand
AGGGAGGGAGGGAGGGAGGAAGGGAGGAAGGGAGGGAGGAAGGGAGGGAGGGAGGAAGGAAGGAAGGGAGGGAGGGAGGGAGGAAGGGAGGAAGGGAGGGAGGAAGGGAGGGAGGAAGGGAGGGAGGGGGGAAGGAAGGGGGGAAGGGAGGGGGGAAGGGAGGGAGGGAGGAGGGAGGAAGGGAGGAAGGGAGGAAGGGAGGAAGGAAGGAAGGGAGGAAGGAAGGGAGGAAGGGAGGAAAACGCTGCTATGAGCATTCACGTGTCTGTCTGTGTGCATGTTTTCAGTTCATTTCACCTAGGAGTGGAATTTCTGGGTCATATGGCAATTCCATCTTCATAATCATTTTGACTTCCAGCTAACAATACATACACACACACTTTCAGATTTGCCCAGAAGACCAAGATGGAGTAGAGATCAGGCAAGCATTTTGTATATGCATTTACAGAGAGTCTTAGAATCATAAGGTTTTAGAAACAGAACTTTAGAGATCTTCTGATAAAACCCTCATCAGTTCACAAATGAGGAAACCATGGTCCCAATTAAGCAATGTTTCCAGGTCACTGCATCAGTTAGAACCGATGTTCAGCTGCAAGCAACAATGGCAATGGGTTATTTTTTCCTCTCACTTAAAAAATATAATGTAGTGGCACACAGCCCGGGCAGTGTAGCTTCACAACATCCTCAGTGTACCCGACTCTTCTCTTTCTTTCTGCTCTTCTGAACACCGCCAGTGGCTACCATCCTCAAGTTCTCCTGCTGCAAGATGACCACTGCAGCTCTGGCCATGGCACCTGGTTCCAGGCAAGACAGAGAAGGAACTGGGAGGGAAAAAAGTCACCTTCCAGCTGAGCTGGTGTCTGCAGATCTGTGCCAGGATCCTCTCAGTGACTTCTGCTTGCATTTCTTTGGCCTCACCTTTCCCACAAGCTGACTGAGCAAGATGATCTTTAAGCTGGGTACATGATCTCCTAGCAATTTAAAGGTTCTCTTAGGAAGCAGAGAATGGGACCTGGACAGGTAACCAGCAGTCTCATCTGTAAACAGATAGTGGCTAAGAAGTGGCACTAAACCACTCTCTTAGCACCTCTTCCAGTGCTCTTCGTAAATGTAAGATTGCAGTGTTTCATGCTAACAAGGAGCCCTCATTTTCTAAAACGCCAAAGACTAAATGAAAGATTTCTTGGTCTGAATTTCTGATTCAAAATGTTTATTCTCCTTACATTTAGGCCTAACTTTTTTTTTTTTTTTTTTTTTTTTGGACAGAGTCTCTCTTGTCACCCAGGCTGGAGTGCAATGGCACCATCTTGGCTCACTGCAACTTCCGCCTCCCAGGTTCAGGAAATTCTCCTGCCTCAGCCTCTCAAGTGGCTGGGATTACAGGCACTTGCCACCACACCCAGCTAATTTTTTGTGTTTTTAGTAGAGATGGGGTTTCACCATGTTGGCCAGGGTGGTCTCAAACTCCTGACCTCAGGTGATCCACCCACCTCGGCCTCCCAAAGTGCTGGGATTACAGGCGTGAGCCACCATGCCCAGCCCTTTGTAACTTTTAGTCAACTGATGACAACTTCCCAGAACTTTTAGGGAAGTTCCTTTCTATGATAGACAACGAAATGTTTATATCAGGTTACGCGTTGGGCTTTTCAAAAATAAATATGTTCACTGTGACTTGCATGACTGACCGCTGAGGGGAAAGAACCAAGACTACTTCGGTGAATTGTGTGGGAAGAGGATGCACCCGGGTGCACACTGGTCATGAGCAGCCCTGGGACCACATGGTCTCTCAGAGGAGGTTGTCCAGGGAGAAATTGGCAGACAACAGGGCCTAAGGCAAGTCTGAGGGCTAGAGGGCAAGTCAGTGCCAGAGAACATGTTAGATGCCCACGTTCAGAAGTGGCTGAAAATCTGGAAGGACAGCTGAGAGGGGCAAGCCTTGAGGGGTTGAGACAGGAAGATACAAGCATTCAAAAGGTCCGATCATTCAAAGATAGATCTCTGAAGAACAAACTATACCTAAGGGAGGCAGAATGTAGAGAAGCCCCTTACAACTGCTGCTTTCTTGTGAATCTCTAGGTAGATAGGCATGAGTCGAGGATCTTGGTTTGCAGGAAGGGGGAAAGGAATCCATATTTACCAAGTGTCTGCTATGCGCTAGGCACGTTACTATCATCTATAGCGTCGGGTGGAAAAAGAGTTCTACTATGTCATTTATTAACTTTGGAACCTTTTAGCAAGTTACTTCCTCTCTCTCTAAATCCCTCTGTAAAATAGAGTTCTTGGTATCTGCTTCTACAGGGGATAAAATGATATTAAGATATGTAGCGATAAGAAAGTAATGATAGTCCGTATATGTTGAACATGTGCCGTTTGTTGCATGTTTATCTAATTTAATCCTCACAAGAATACTATGTAGTTTGGGTGCTTTTGATTGTGTCTGAAATCAATTCAAAACTTGCTTACAAAAGCGGTAAGGGTGGGAAATTATTGGCTCACGTGATTGAAAAGTCCACAGGTAGTTCTTTCAGGTCCTGGGAGCCTCTAACGATGTCATCAGAACTTTCTCTTTCTGTGTTACTCTCTTGGCTTTGTAGTCCCCAGTGTTGTCTTTATTCTTTGGCAAGATCTCCCCAGATGGTGGCAACTTTAGGCCTATATCACCCTATTGCTAGAGAAAAATCCATAGCTGGGCATGGTGGCATGTACCTATAGTCCCAGCTGCTTAGGAGGCTGAGGCAAGAGGATCACTTGAGCCCAGGAGTTCAAGGCCAGCCTGGGCAACATAGCAAGACCCTATCTCAACAAAATAAAAATAAAAAGACTGGCAAGAACTGTGTCATGTACCCATCCCCGAATCAGTTCTGTGGTCAGGGGAAGAGGGACAGTGATTGACCAGCCTGGACACTGTGTCCTCCCCTGAGGTGGATAAGGAAGGGCCAAGTGATCAGTAGTCTCATCATTTAGGAAATTGATCCTGAAAGAACTTGGGCTTAGACTAAGAAACTTGACCTAGAATCATTCAGTGGAGAACCTGGAGAGAAACCCAACGTTTCTGACTGCTTAGTGCATGACCTTTACAACATAACACCTAAAAATGATCACAGAAAGTGAGAAAGGGTAGCCAGAGTGGCCACTGAGGGCCAGGCTCACTCAGAGGTAAGCATTCTTCAGGGGTTCCATCTTGCCCACAGGCTGAAGGCTAAATTCAAGGCCCTTGACTACCTGGCACACCCTCTTTACCTCTTTTTTTTTTTTTGAGATGGAGTCTCGCTCTGTTTGCCCAGGCTGGAGTGCAAGGGCACAATCTTGGCTCACTGCAACCTCAACCTCCCAGGTTCAAGTGATTCTCCTGCCTCAGCCTCCTAAGTAGCTGGGATTACAGGCACCCGCCACCACACCCAGCTGTTTTTTGCATTTTTAGTAGAGATGGGATTTCACCATGTTGGCCAGGCTGGTCTTGAACTCCTGACCTCCAGTGATCCGCCCGCCTCGGCTTCCCAAAGTGCCGGGATTACAGGCATGAGCTACCGCGCCCAGCCCCTTTACCTCTTAATACTCTCTGAGAACTTTCTGTATGAATCCTGTTTTCCCACTACAAATACCCTCCTTCACCATCATCTTTTCTTATGCCATTCTCCCTCCCTAGAATAGCCCACTTCATTTCTTCCCAAATGCTTCTCAGCTCTTACAGTCATGTTAAGGGTCCACCGTTTTCGAGAAATCTTTTTTTACTCTGATGTTTTACATGGCATGTTCTTTCTTTTTTTATTAGAATAAGAGCACAGGTCTAGGATCCAGGCAATTTCAGTTCTGGTCATGACATTTTCACTTCAGTTCTGGCTATTGTTTATTGCTTCCCTGCTAAGAGTATTTTTTTAATTCCATTTTTATCTCCACTATTGGTTTCTTTGTGTTTATGATTTTAGTTGTTGCCATAGGGTTTAAATATACATCTTTAATCTATCACAATCTACCTTCCAGTAATACTTTACCACTTCATGCATAGTGTGAGACCCTTACAATGGTGTACTTCCATTTACTCCTTCTGTCTTCTATGCTTTTATAGCCATATTTTATTTTCACATACAGTTGGCCCTTAAACAATATGGGTTTGACCAGTGAAGGTCCACTCATACAAAGATTTTCTTCCACTTCTGCTACCCATGAAACAGCAAGGTCAACCCCTCCTTTTCCTCCTCTTCCTCAGCCACTCCATGTGAAGATGATGAGCATGAAGGCTTTTATGATGATCCACTTCCACTTAATGAAATATGAAGAGGAGGCTCGGCGTGGTGGCTCACACCTGTAATCCCAGCACTTTGGGAGGCCAAGGTGGGCAGATCATGAGATCAGGAGATCGAGACCACCCTGGCTAACATGGTGAAACCCTGTCTCTACTAAAAATACAAAAACAGCTGGGTATGGTGGCGCACACCTGTAGTCCCAGCTACTTGGGAGGCTGAGGCAGGAGAATTGCTTGAACTCAGGAGGCAGAAGTTGCAGTGAGCCATGATTGTGCCACTGCACTCCAGCCTGGGCGACACAGTGAGACTTCGTCTCAAAAAAAAAAAAAAAAAAAAAGAAATAGTAAGTGGAAGTGGAACATCATAGAGGTCTTCATCCTCATATATAATGAATGAATATAGTTTCTCCCTATGAATTTTTTAATAACTTTTTTTCTCTAGTTGCCTTATTGTAAGAATATAGTATAAAATACATACAACATGTACAATATGTGTTAATCAACTGTTTATGTTACTAGAAAAGCTTCTGGTCAACAGTAAGCCATTAGTATAGTATTACTGGGAGGTAGACTGTTAAGTTTTTGAGGATTCAAAAGTTATATATAGATTTTCGACTGGGGGCAGGGCAAGTGCCCCTAACTCCCATGTTATTCAAGGGTCAACTGTATTTTGAAAATACACATTGTTATTGCTTTTGCTCTAAATGAGGGGTGTCCAATCTTTTGGCTTCCCTGGACCACATTGGAAGAAAAGTTGTCTTGGGCCACACATAAAATACACTAACACTAAAGATAGACGATGAGCTAAAAAAAAAAAAAAAAAAAAAAAAAAATTGCAAAAAGAAACTCAAAATGTTTTAAGAAAGTTTATGAATTTGTGTTGGGCCACATTCAAAGCCATCCCTGGGCCACGGATTGGACAAGCTTGCTTTAAACAGTTATCATTTTAGAGATTAAAAACTAAGAAAAACATGTTCATCCATATATTTAAATTCCAGGTCTCTTCATTTCTTTGGGAGGATCCACATTTCCTTCGCCTTACAGAACAGAACTTCCTTTAACAACTCTTGATGTGCAGGTCAGCTGGTAATGAGTCTCTCAACTTTCACTGGACTTTAAAAGTCTTTATTTGGCCGGGTGCGGTGGCTCAAGCCTGTAATCCCAGCACTTTGGGAGGCCGAGACGGGCGGATCACGAGGTCAGGAGATGAGACCATCCTGACTAACCCGGTGAAACCCCGTCTCTACTAAAAAAAATACAAAAACTAGCCGGGCGAGGTGGCGGCGCCTGTGGTCCCAGCTACTCAGGAGGCTGAGGCAGGAGAATGGCGTGAACCCGGGAGGTGGAGCTTGCAGTGAGCTGAGATCCGGCCACTGCACTCCAGCCTGGGCGACAGAGCGAGACTCCGTCTCAAAAAAAAAAAAAAAAAAAGCCTCCATAGTTTAATAGCTGCGTGGATCTATAGCCCCCCCTTCTGTTGTTTTCAGAAAGTGATTTTTTTTGTTAATGACCTACTTGCTGAGAGATGGGCTTCAGTGCTCCTTCCCTGATTCCTTTTCACCTGGATCTTCTCTTTCCTTTGCGGCTATTAATCCTATCCTCCTTACTATGGATCTGCTTCCAGCAGTTTTTCCTCACTGCAAGCCTTGTTCTGAAAGGGAATTCTGATTGGGTTTTTTTTTTTTTTTTTTTTGAGAGTTTATAGGGTTAATTTCTCATCCACTCTGTGGGAGGAGGAAGGTGAGGGCAGAATGGTGAGGAGAGAGTCAAAACTCTGGTCCCACCACCGCTATCTTCCACCTATCCCGAAATCGGGTCATTTCTAAAGTCTCCTGAGTCAAATAGTTCCTACTGTCATGTTTCTAGCTCATCATCCTTTTGCTTCAACAAATATCTGCTGAGTACCTACTATGTGCCTGACACTGTGCTAAGGGTGCGAATGTGGATAAACACACTCCAGCCTCCAGAGGTTCCAAGCCAGCGGGGGAGAGAAACATAAGCTCAAGTAAGCACAGCCAGCCTGTGCACGCGCTGTGCACAGAAAATATAATTCACTCGCTGGAAACCAGGGTCACATTCATACAGGAAGCAACAAGTACATCCCCTAAACTAGCAGGTCTAATGGAATTCACGTATTAATAAGAATCTGGGTTCTTGTGGGTGGATGGACTCAAACCATTGGTTCTTGAAACAGCCAAGATGTGTTATTACCGAAAATGCAGCTGGATAATGAGGGCTGTCCCCTTCACAGAGCTCATGCTTCTCTCTGTCATCACAAGCCTGGCCTCCTTTTTTGTTTGTTTGTTTTCCTCTTCCCCTAGCAATGCTGACAGGCCTCTCTCCGGGAGGAAGACAGTATGGCTGTTGCCTGGTGTTGATCCCTAGCTCTTCCTCCCACAGGAGACACCAGATTAGAGCTTTCCATTCCTCTGCTGAAAGAGGAGGCAGCAGGGAGCCTCTCTGCATTCTTGACCTGTGACATCCAGCCCAGTCTTTGGCCATCCCATCCCCTGGGCAGGCTCGCAGGCTGGCACACAGTCTGGCATCTCACATAATCATGCCCCTTTGTTTGGATTTTCTCATAAAAAGCCAAGCGGTTGATGTGTGTGCTGGCAGGAAAGAGGGCAGATTGCCATCTGCCTGGCTTCACCCACAGCCGTCTCTGGGGCAGACCCTCTTTAGAGGCCACCAGTGCTTCTGTCCTGCTTCTATTCATCGGAACAGTTTTTGTTTTTTAAGGGTCGAATCCTGTATTCAATTATTCCAGGGTTCAACTGGAAAATTTAAGAAGCCATAGAAGATGTGGTTATCTTTGGAGCTTGCAGTCTTTCCTTAGTCCCTGCTGCTACGGCTTCCTCCAGGACCAGAGGCTCCAAAGTGACCCCGAGACCAGGAGGTGGGAGAGAGATGAGTGTGACCTCAAGAAGGCCTTCCCCTAGGTCAGTCCCACTAATGGCGACGCAGAGGAGGACCCTGCTAAGGGTAAACACAGCCTGAAGGTGCTGACTGAGGGAGCAGGAGGAGGAGGATGGAGAGTCCAGGAGAGAAGGGATGCGCAGGTTCCCAGCAGCCTCTCAGCCCCGCCCTCTGAGTGCCCTCTCTCGTCCCTACACCAGCTTCCTTGGCTCATGCCTAGGCCTTGAGGCAACTCACTGCAGAGTCAGCACTACTTCTGGCCTCTAGGGGTTCACTGACACCTCCATTCTTCATCCAAGTAAGGATGCTCCTTTGCAAGACAGTCCCATAAGAAGAGGTTAGAGGCCGGGCATGATGGCTCACACTGAAATCCCAGCACTCTGGGAGGCCGAGGTGGGCAGATCACTTGAGATCAGAAGTTCAAGACCAGTCTGGCCAACATGACAAAACCCTGTCTCTGCCCAAAAATACAAAAATTAGCTGGGCCTGGTGGAGCATGCCTGTAGTCCCAGCTCCTCAGGAGGCTGAGGCACGAGAAGTGCTTGAACCTGGGATGGGGAGGTTGCAGTGAGCTGAGATTGCATTGCACCACTGCACTCCAGCCTGGGTGACAAAGTGAGACCCTGTTTCAAAAAAACAAAAATTAATTTTAAAAAAATAAGGTTAGAATAGCCCTGGAAGAAATGAGAGATTCTAAATCCTAGAAGCAAAGGACTTCCAAACCACAGGGTTCTTATCCTAGCTCAGCCTGCCACAGACTAGCACAGCTGCTCAGCCTCCACAGACTAGCACAGCTGCTCAGCCTCCCATAGACTAGCACAGTCCTAGCTCAGCCTGCCACAGACTAGCACAGCTGCTCAGCCTCCACAGACTAGCACAGCTGCTCAGCCTCCACAGACTATCACAGCTGCTCAGCCTCCCACAGACTAGCACAGCTGCTCAGCCTCCACAGACCAGCACAGCTGGTCCTGTTGCAGGCTTCCCCTCCTGCGTCCTCTTCCCTTCCTCAGCACTGTCTGAGTTGGGTGCAAGCAGAGGGTCTCAGTCGTGAGACCGCAGTGGACCTGGGGTGAAGGTGCTTCTGGGCATGGGCCTCCTCCTTCCTCTCATCCCTGGACATAACCCGAGGCTGGACCTCTGGCCTTCGGGTCCTGTTTTGCTCCCTCAGGTTGTCCTTGGGCCACCGGTGATGAAGACACTTCCTCATGTAGACATTCAGCATTGTTTTTGGGGTGTTCCATCACCTTCAATAGATCCTGGGGGTCTCTGTGGCCCTGGCCTGAGGCTCCTCACTGGCCTCATCCCACTTCTCCTGATTCTGCCCAGGTTTCCTTGGGCAAAGCCGCTTGCCTGTGATAGGTCCAGCCTCCACTGAGCTCCTCTGTCTGCCCCAGCAGCAGGGGCTACAGCCTGAGCCTGATCATGCTCGAGGTTACAGGGACTCAGTGGGTCACATCAGCTCCTGGGAACACATCCACCTCCACAGCAGCACAGCCCTAACCTCATTCACTTGTCTTAAAACCACCCACAAATCTCTAGTTCCTCTGAGTGGTTTCTTTAGCTTATAGCTCACGCTCCCAGCAATAAACAAAAAGAGCTCGTTTGCTAAAGGTTCTGTGTAATTCTTAGAGCATCAAGCAGCTCTGCCCCGCCAGGCTCAAATGATAAGCGGGAGTCACTCCACTCACACGCCCTGTGACTTGGCAAGCTCCTTAACCTCTCTGGACTTTAGTTTCTTTATCTGTGAAATGGAAATTTCATCTGTGAAATAGGAACAGTCATTGTGATTTATAAGGTTAAACCCAAAAGAGTGCCCAGAACAGTGCCTGGTGTATAGCAGTTCTTGACGTTGTTGGTTGTCATCATGGTCATTGCTGAGGCCATTCAAGGCAGGGCAGGAGAGTTCTCACCTCTTACACAGAGTGCCCGGTAAAGCAAGCACCCCTGGGAGCTGTGGCTGGTGCCCAGGTCGGAGAGCAGGAAAGTGGGAATGCCATGTGGTAACTGAGTGAGGGGCAGTCATGAGTCACTCTCTGGGGACTCTCCAAAGTATTAGGTTGAATCTTATGAAATTGCTGGGGCTGGAGAAAACCATAGGTTTCTATTAGTGTAGCCCCACTTGTAGTCTCAAGCAGAGGAGACTGGAAAAACATGGATTTCTCAGGTCTCCCCACTCTTCCTACTTCTCCCGGGTTCTCCTGATGATTCGTCTGCAGGGCAGAGCTTCTGAGTCTACACCCGGCTCCTCTAACCCTCGAGTGCCTACTCATCACCTGGGGATCTTGTTAAACGCAGATTCTGACTTAGCTGGTCTAGGGTGGGGCCAGAAATTCTACATTTCCACCAAGTTCCCAGCTGATGCCGCTGCTGCCTGATTGTGCTGTGAGGAGCAGAGCTCTAGAACGTTGTCAGCGGGCCTTTGACTCATCCTAGCTCCAGAGATCCCAGAAGTCACCCTTTCCCTTGCAGCACTGGTAGATTAGAAACAGAATGAAACAAAGCGGCAGCAGGGCAGCAGCGTCTGTGTCAAATTCCCCCACCCCGCCTGTCTGGAGAGTTTCATACGTGACACTTTTTGCTGCAAGCCCATTAAGCCTATTAAAAGGGACATTTTTATGGCTGGGCGCGGTGGCTCACGCCTGTAATCCCAGCACTTTGGGAGGCTGAGGCGGGCGGATCACAAGGTCAGGAGATCGAGACCATTCTGGCGAACACGGTGAAACCCCGTCTCTACTAAAAATACAAAAAAATTCGCTGGGCGTGGTGGCGGGCGCCTGTAGTCGCAGCTTCTAGGGAGGCTGAGGCAGGAGAATGGCGTGAGCCTGGGAGGCGGCAGAGCTTGCAGTGAGCAGAGATCGCGCCACTGCACTCCAACCCGGGCGACAGAGCGAGACTCCGTCTCAAAGAAGAAAAAGGGACACTTTTTTCTTTCCTTTCTTCACTGACCATTTGTTCAACAGATATTTACTGAGCACCTACCATGTGACAGATACTTCGCTAAGAAGAGAGATTCCAATCTATGATTTGTACTGCAGCCAGGGCGATGATCAGAAATGAAAACCTGATCCTGTTATTTCACTTCTTAAACTCTCACTTCCCTGAAGTATAAAGTGCAAATGTCCTAATACAATACTTAATCCCTCTGACAGCAGACTTCCACTCTGATCGACAGTCACCCTACCTCCAGCCCGACCCAGTACCTGAAAACTGCCTGCTCCCTGCTGACCAGCCCCCAAGCTTGGGCTCCTGCTCTCGCTCTCCCTCTCTTTCTTTCTCTCTCTCTCTCTCTCTACCTCACTCTTCCGAGCCTGCCCTTGCCACCTCATCAATCACTCATCCTTTTCAAGATAAAGCTCCTCACCCCGCCCTTCAGGGAATCTTCCTCCACCCAGGTGGATTTCCTGAGCTCCCTTGGTTCTGACAACTTTACATAGAAATTCTGTCAGTTCCTTTCTCCACCGAACTTTAAGTTTCTCAGACAGAGAAACGTCTCAGTCATTTCCCCATCAGCCAGTGTTTGCAGAACTGCATTTTGGTCTAAGCGCTATGCCGCCTGATAGGAATTCCTTCTTGCCTGCAGGTTTTCCCGTCTCAGAGGTTCATGGCCCCGACCTGCTTCCAGTCATTAGTGTTGGCTCCCAAGCAGCTGGCAAAGGGCTGGGTCACAGACTGCTGAGGGATGGAAACGGTTCCAGGGCAAATGTGCGTCATCCGTGGTATGCAACGTTTTACAGCTCAGCTATGGAGACAGAATCAATAACAACTCATCAGGAAGAGGTGAGGAGAATAGCAAGGAAGCAAGAGAAGAACAGGAGGAAGGGCCACTGATGTCTCCCGAGAACCACAGTACCCTTAGAAATGCAGTGTGCCTGGGACCTTAGATACACTCCCACCCTGAAATTCTCTCAGCTGTGGATATAATGAGATGAAAAGGGAATCCAAACTCTTTGCAACTTCTAAAACGAGTCCCATCTTGCTTCACCTAATGTTTGGAAGGGCTGATCTTTCCTAATTTGGCAGCTGTCGCAACCATTTCACTTTCGTGTCATTGAATTGCTAAAAATCTTCTTTTTTTTTTTTGAGACAGAGTCTCGCTTTGTCACCCAGGCTGGAGTGCAGTAGCGTGATCTCAGCTCACTGCAACCTCTGCCTCCCGGGTTCAAGTGATTCTCCTGCCTCAGCCTCCGAAGTAGCTAGTAGCATGTGCCACCACACCCGGCTAATTTTTGTATTTTTAGTAGAGATGGGGTTTCGCCACATTGGCCAGGCTGGTCTTGAACTCCTGACCTCAGGTAATCCACCCATCTTGGCCTCCCAAAGTGCTAGGATTACAGGCATGAGCCACCGTGTCCAGCCAAACCTTCCTTTTTATGAGAGAAGAGTTTGGGAAAATATTTGACTTTTTTGTTCTTCTCTTGAAATCCCAACCTCTGTTACAAATCACACACAAACACACACACACACACACACACACACATATGCATGCATGCACACACACAGCAACACTAAACAAAGACCTATTTCTTTTTTAAATTTTATTTAAGAGTAAGGATCTCACTCTGTCATCCAGGCTGGAGTGCCGTGGTGCAATCACAGCTCACTGCAGCCTCAACCTCCTGGGCTCAAGTGATCCTCCTGTCTCAGCCTCCCAAGTAGCTGGGACTGCAGGCATGCACCATGTAGCTAATTTAAAAATTTTTTTTTTTTTTTTGTAGAGACAAGGTCTCCCTATGTTTCCCAGGCTGGTCTTGAATTCCTGGGCTCAAGCAATCCTCCTGCCTTGCCCTCCCAAAGTGTTGGGATTCCAGGTGTGAGCCACCATGCCTGGACCCTAAGACATTTTCCTAGGTTATAAAATGGAACCAGCAACACTGTAATATAATGAAGGCTTGAAGTCATCGACTTGGAAGTGTAAGCTTGTAAACGTCCATGAAAGCATCTCTCCAGGGTCATGATTAAGAAGATATATGTATAGCGTGTTGTGGTGTCGGGAGGGGCAGGGAAGAGAGACTGTTAAACTTACTTTTGACGTTTTGGTATTGCATTGCTTTTGCAATTCAAATGCCTGAAAGGAAGAATGACCTTTTAATCCCACTGGCAACAGTGAGAGACGTGTGTCCTTCAGCATTGCCAAGCATATTTGACATCTGCCTCATCCACCGGCCTGTCATCTCTTTGGCTCCTGAGCTCTTGTTCCCCCTGACCCTTGGCTCCCATTACAAACACGTTGGCAGTCACTCTATCTGGGTAAGGCAATGACACATTAGAAGACAGTTCTGATTTTGAAGAGGGTGCTAACATGGCATTAGAGTATTTTAGTCCATTCAGGCTGCTATAACAAAGTACCATAGGCTGAGTGACTTATAAACAACAGAAATTCCCTTCTCATGGTTCCGGAGGCTGGAAGTCTGAGATCAGGGTGCCAGCATGGTTGGGTCCTGGTGAGGGCGCTCTTCTGGGTTGCAGATGGCCACCTTCTCCCTGTGTCCTCATATGGTGGAAAGGCAGCAAGAGAGTTCCCGGGTTTCTGTTTTATAAGGACACCAATCCCATTTATGAGGGTTCCACCCCCATGATCTAATCACCTTCCAAAGACCCTGTCTCCTAAGACTATCACTTTGGGGGTTAGGATTTAAACATATGCATTTCAGAAGGATACAACATTCAGTCTATAACATAGAGTGATGACTTGCGAAGGAAAATCTGGTGATGATGGGAAGGACAGACAAGAAGGGCCAGGAACTGAAATCAGGGAGGCTTAACTGGTTCAATCAGTTTTCTAGGTCATGTGTGAATCATTATGGTGGCTGCACTGGGCTAGCACATTCAGTGTATGCTTCATTAACATAACACATTTTCTTAAGACTCCCACGGTGGCCAAGTTAAGGAAAAAAGTGAAACCCAGTAGTCTGAAGCTCATAGTGTACATAGCAGACATGACGCAACGTGGAGTGAAAGCTGCCTAAGGAAGGAATTGAACACAATGTCGTAATCCCCATAGGGCCTAAACACTGGCAGTACGGGAAGACTGGCTGGTGCTCCTCTCCTTCCTCTACATGTCACCAAGCAAAAACCTCTGGACTAGCCTCTAAGGGGACAGGGCAGGAATGGCTTTGTGGACCCCCAAATCTGATTAAAGTAAGAGTTAGAGGCGGGGCGTGTTGGCTCATGCCTGTAATCCCAGCACTTCGGGAGGCCGAGGCAGGTGGATTACCTGAGGTCAGGAGTTCGAGACCACTCTGGCCGACATGGTGAAACCCTGTCCCTACTAAAAATACAAAAATTAGCTGGGCATGGTAGCAGGTGCCTGTAATCCCAGCTACTCGGGAGGCTGAGGCAGGAGAATTGCTTGAACCCAGGAGGCGGAGGTTGCAGTGAGCCGAAATCCCGCCATTGCACTCTAGCCTGGGCAACAAGAGCAAGACTCCGTCAAAAAAAAAAAAAAAAAAGGCCAGGCGCGGGGGCTCACGCCTGTAATCCCAGCACTTTGGGAGGCCGAGGCAGGCAGATCACCTGAGGTCAGGAGTTCGAGATCAGCCTGACCAACGGAGAAACCCCGTCTCTACTAAAAGTACAAAATTACCCAGGTGTGGTGGCACATGCCTGTAATCCCAGCTACCCAGGAGGCTGAGGCAGAAGAATTGCTTGAACCCTGGAGGCAGAGGTTGCAGTGAGCGGAGATCGCACCACTGCGCTCCAGCCTGGGCAACAAGAGGGAAACTTCGTCTCAGAAAAAAAGAAAAAGAAAAAGAAAGAAAGAAAAGAAATAAGAGCCAGAGTCAAGGTCAAGCCATTGTCAGGCAGGCCATAGAGGAGACAGTGCAGCCTGGGGTCCAGACGTTAACTGGAGACTCCAGGGCCCAGGAACTACGACTGTATCTTTGGTAGTCGCTGGGTCTTTGGAGGGCTTGCCAGCCTCGACTCCAGCCTTGGAAGTTACATTAGCACCGCCAGCCACTGTGGCAAGTCTGGAGTTGCTGAGGTGGCAGCTAGACTCTTCAAATTTGATCTAGACCCTATTTGGAGGGTGGGTGTGCATGAAGATATATATTTTACTCCCTTTTCTCCTCACGCTTACTTTAAAATCCACCCACATATTTACCATTTCCAGTGATCTTCATTTTTTTGTGTAGCTCTGAGTTTTACTCTGGTTTCATTTTCCTTTAGTCTGAAGAACTTCCTTTAACATTTCTTGTAGTAAGATCTGCTGGTGATAAATTAAGTCGTGATTATCTGCAAACGCCTATTTCACCTTCATTTTTGAAGACCGTTGTGACTGGTTTGAGACTTTTAGGTGGGCTTGATTTAGGCATTTCTAGATGTTGTTTCATTGCCCCCTTGTTTGCCGGGTCTGTGGTAAGAATTCAGCAGACATTCATAGCCTGATTTTACTACTGGTTTTCATTAATATGACTATGACTATGTTGCCTTAATGGAGTTTGTTGTTGTTTTCTGTTTATCCTGCTAAGCTTTGTTGAGATTTTTGGACCTATGAATTGATATTTATAATGAAAACTGGAAAAAAATTTTAGCCATAGTTTTTTCATACATTTTCTGCCTCTCTCTCCTGGGATTCTAATTATATGTATGGTTGAGATTGTCTCATAGAGAACTGGAAGTATGTTCATTTTTAAAAGTCTCTTTCTTCTTTCTGTCTTTCAATTTGATCATTTATATTTTCATGTCTTTAAATTCACCTTTTTTCTCCAGTGTCCAGTACTCTATTAGGACCATCTAACAAAATTTTCATTTTAGATATTGTGTTTTCAGCTCTAGAATTTTCATTTTCTTTTTCTTTTCTTTTTTTTTTTTTTTTTTTTTTTGAGATGGAGTCTCACTCACTCTGTCGCCCAGGCTGGAGTACAGTGGCATAATCTCGGCTCACTGCAACCTCCACCTCCTCAGTTCAAGTGATTCTTCTGCCGCACTTAGCTTCCTCAGTAGCTGGGATTACAGGCGTGTGCCACCATGCCTGGCTAATTTTTGTATTTTCAGTAGAGACGGGGTTCCCCCATGTTGGCCAGGCTGGTCTCGAACTCCTGACCTCAAGTGATCCAACCGCCTCAGCCTCCCAAAGTGCTGGGATTACAGATGTGAGCCACTGCGCCCGTTGTCAGCTCTAGAATTTTCATCTTTTTTATTTTTACTTGAGATATAATTCACATACCATAATATTGATTATTTTTATATCTACCATTTATCTCCTCATTGTGTTCAAGTTTTACTTTGACTTCTGTAGTATAATTATGTTAGCTGTTTAAAAATTTTTATCTGATAATTACATTTTTCCCCCTATCATTTCTGGTTGTTTTTCTACTGACTTGATTTTCCCCCTGATTATGGGTCAGATTTTCCTACTTTTTGGCATGTCTAGCATCTTTTGATTGAATGGTGGACGTTTTGAATGTTTCATTGTTGAACATCTGAATTTTGTTGTCTTCTTTTAATGAGCATTGAACTTGGTTCTGGCAAGCAGTTAATTTACTTATTTATCAGTATGATCCTTCTGTGGCTCATTGTTAAGCTCTGCTAGAGTGGATCTACGGTTATCTTTATGCGAGCACTACTTTACTTACACTTTTGAGGGCTGATCTCCCTGCGGTTTCTAATGAATGTCCTGGGTGTTCATTAAGATAGCCCCACATCACTGCCAGAGCTCAAATGTCTGCAGCATTGTGCAAGCTGCAACTACCCAGGAGCTGCTCTTTTCCTGGTAGTTGTTCTTTGCACAGCCTTGTAGAATCTCACCTGGACATCACAACCTAGCATTCAGCCAAAATCTTCAAGGGTACTATGCGTATTTATGGAGCAATTTATTTGCGTATCTCTAAAAGCTCAACCTCCTCAGCCTTCAAACACCTGTTTCTGTCTCCTCAGCTCAACAAGACCGCTGCGCTCTGCTTGGATTCCTTTTCCCTGCACATGGCTTAGAAAGCTCCTCAGGCAGAACGCTGGAGTGATTGCAGAGCTCACCCCATTGTTTCCCTTCTTCAGATATTACAGTCATTATGTTTCTATTTTCCAAAGACCAAAACCAGTTGTTTCATGTATTTTGTCCAGTTCTCTAGTCATTTATAGTCGATCTGGTTTCTCCTTCTCCTTCTCCTTCTTCTTCTTTTTTGAGACAGGGTCTCGCTCTGTCACCCAGGCTGGAGTGCAGTGGTGCAATCACAGCTCACAGCAGCCTCAACCTCGCAGGCTCAAGCAATTCTCCCACATCAGACTCCCAAGTAGCTGGAACTATAGGCGTGGATTAGCATGCCTAATTTTTGTATTTTTTGTAGAGACAGGGTTTCACCATGTTGCCCAGGCTGGTCTCCAAGTCCTGAGCTCAACCAATCCATGTACCTCAGCCTCTCAAAGTACCAGGATTATAAGTGTGAGCCGCACCCAGCCTGTATCAGTTACTCCTATACACCCTTCTTAATGAGGCCTTTTTTAGGGTTATTGTAAAAATAAATAGCACACTGGTTCTGGAAAAGGTTTTCCTTGCTTGTGAAAAATCAGTGGGGCCAGGCACAGTGGCTCATGCCTGTAATCCAACACTTTGGGAGACTGAGCGGGGTGGATCACCTAGGTCAGGAGTTCAAGACCATCCTAACCAACATAGTGAAACTCATCTCTACTAAAAATACAAAAATTAGCCAGGCATCGTGGTGCACACCTGTAATCCCAGCTACTCGGAAAGCCCAGGCAGGAGAATTGCTTGAACCCAGGAGGCTGAGGTTGCAGTGAACTGAGATCATGCCACTGCATTCCAGCCTGCACAACAAGAGCAAAACTCTGTCTTGAAAAAAAAATAAATAAATAACTTTTTTGGACAAAAAGGACAAAAAGAAATAGTGCCTTTTCTGCCTCTGGAAACTTACGATGCCAGGAACTGTTGCGGCAGTTTTTTCTCTCTGTCATTTCTGTGTGTCCATTTGGTACCATGTGAGGTGAGGGGACGGTTGCTATCTAAGAGAGCGAGTCCATATGCTGAGAATGGCAGAGTAAACAGATAGAAAACAACTGGGTCTATGACAGCATCAGTGAGATGATGTGGTAACCAGTCCTGAAGCTGCGTGAGGTCTACACCAGTGATTCTCAAACTATTTGGTCTCAGGATTCCTTTATACTCTTGAAATTACTGAGGACCGGCCGGGCGCGGTGGCTCAAGCCTGTAATCCCAGCACTTTGGGAGGCCGAGACGGGCGGATCACGAGGTTAGGAGATCGAGACCATCCTGGCTAACACGGTGAAACCCCGTCTCTATTAAGAAATACAAAAAAAACTAGCCGGGCGAGGTGGTGGGCGCCTGTAGTCCCAGCTACTCGGGAGGCTGAGGCCGGAGAATGGCGTGAACCCGGGAGGCGGAGCTTGCAGTGAGCAGAGATCCGGCCACTGCACTCCAGCCTGGGCGGCAGAGCCAGACTCCGTCTCAAAAAAAAAAAAAAAAGAAAAGAAATTACTGAGGACCCCAGCAAGTTTTTGTTTATGTGGGTTATATCTATCAGTATTTATTATGTTATTAATTGAAACTGAGAGAAATTTTAAATATATATTTATTAATCCATTAAAAATAAACTGATTATATAATAACAAATACATTTTTGTGAAAAAATTGTATCTTTCTAGAACAAGAAATAACTTAGTGACAAGTGGCATTGTTTGACATTTTTGCAAATCTCTTTAATGTCTGGCTTAATACAACACAGCTGGATTCTCATGTCTGCTCTTGTTTATTTTTATTTTTTCCTTTGTCAAGATGGGGACGGCCGGGCGCGGTGGCTCAAGCCTGTAATCCCAGCACTTTGGGAGGCCGAGACGGGCGGATCATGAGGTCAGGAGATCGAGACCATCCTGGCTAACACAGTGAAACCCCGTCTCTACTAAAAAATACAAAAAACTAGCCGGGCGAGGTGGCGGCGCCTGTAGTCCCAACTACTCGGGAGGCTGAGGCAGGAGAATGGCGTGAACCCGGGAGGCAGCTGAGATCGCGCCACTGCACTCCAGCCTGGGCTACAGAGCGAGACTCCGTCTCAAAAAAAAAAAAAGACGGGGACAAGGCTGGTTTCAAACTCCTGGCCTCGAGCGCCCACGTCAGCCTTGCAAAGCACTGGAATCACAGATCTGAGCCACCGGGCCCAGCCTCATGTCTGTTCTTATATTCGATCTGTTACAGTGTGTCGGTTTGGTTGAAGTATATTAAAAAAAAAAAAAAAAAATCTAGTTTCACCCAGATACGTAGTAGAAAAATGAGCAGTATTTTTATGTCTTACCAGATCATTGTAGATATTCTTCATTGGCACTACACTAAGAATGTAACAAGTGGTAGTTCCTTAAAGGTCATTTGCAATGTGGAGTCTGAAATTATCTCCAAAAATGATCTATACACTATGGCAGAGATGAGCAATTTGTTTTCTGGAAAGGGCCAGATAGTAAATATTTTCCACTTCGTGGGCCATTCAGTCTCTATCACAACTGCTGGACTCTGCTGGTGTGGCACAAAAGCAACCACAGATAACGCATGAACAAATGAGTGCAGCTGTGTGCCAATAAAACTTTATTCACAACACATTTGGTAATAAAGTTTTTTGTAAATAAACACTGGCTTCTGCTCTGTGACATTAAAGTCCATCTGCAACTTGCACATGGAATGGACGATTTTGACCGTGTAGTGCCTTGAAAGGGTTTCAGGGACTTCCAGGCATCACTAGACCATGTTTTGACAACTGCCACCATAATGTTTTTGTTGTATGAGATCACAAGTCCCTTATGATTAAAGTCACTTTCAGTTGGGTTTTCTGTTACTTACAGCCAAACACATCATAGCTGATAAACTAGGAGTAGCTTCACAAGCCAGAAATCTGCATACTGGTTTCTCTCTTGGATCCTGGGAAATGGTAACCCCAACCACATTGACAGCCACCAATCTGATGTACCAGCAGTAGAGTAGAAATAGCAAGACACATGTTTAGGGTCAAACGTACCGGGGCAGCCTCATGGAGCCTCACTGGCTCCCAGGACATTGTGGAAGAGATTTGAAGCGTTTTCCGTATTTTCACTTGGAAGAGCACAGAGGTAGCTGAGAGAAGCCTGGGAGAACAAAAGATACTTCATAATCTAGACAGTGGGACAAAGCAGGATATGTCAGGATGGAATTTATTATGGAAGGCTCTAGGGGAATGTGGGCATCTTATCAGGGGCCAGCATGGATTGATGGCAGTGGAGAAGAAATGCAACGTCCCTCCCTTGCCATTGCTCTGGCATCACACACACTTTCTCTAACTTCACCTCAACCTCAGAGAGACAGAGAAGTTGACTAAGGGTTTCCTGGATTGATAAAGATTAACCAACATTGACTAAGTTGAAGTTGTTGCTGCCAAACAGAAGAAGCCTCTTGAGTTAGAAATTAAGGTCAATTTTAGGAAAGCTTTAAAATTTTTTATACATATGTATTTATGTACTAAGCATTCATATTGTCCAACAACAGACATCATCAAATTAAAAAATGTTGCCAACCTGATGAAAAATGATATCTCATCCTTTAATTTATATTTCTTAATTATCAGTGAAGATGAACATCATTTATATAATTGAGGGCATTTATTTTAAAATCCACCACAGTGATTTTGAACCCAGTGTGATTAATGTTTGTAGTTTAGGATACAGTACTGTTGAATCTGCAGACTCACCTATGTGTGCAGACACGGTGCTGCCACTTTCACCTGCAAAGTGAGTAGTTTACAGATTGTCAAGCACTGAATAGGCCACCTAGGAGACATAGTGCTTAATTCCAGTTGACCTTCTTCCCTTCCTGTATGGTAACATGGTCTATCAGGGAAATTGTACTCCATTTTCATACGTGCGTCGGCCTGCCCAAGACTCCTGCTCATGTGTTTGGCTGGTTTCTGGAAACAAGGCCAAGGCACTAGGTGCAGCGGCATCCTAGATCTTGTCACTTCCAGTATTTCTCTTCTACTTCCCAAGGTGAGATAAAATCAACACATACTTCTTTGAATCTAGACTCCATGTGAACAGAAGCAGTAATTCTCAGTGTTGTGCTATTTCTTTTATTTATTAAGACAGCCTCAGTTTGCTGGCCTGCAGAGGTAATACCCACTTATAAATTCCTTTCATTGAAAACCAAAATGGGGTACATGGTAAAGAAAGCTACACCAAACCCCACCACTCTAACACAACTGTTAGTTTCATTTTCTATGTCAACACCTAATCCTCACTCAGCTACATAGATATTTTACATACTTACAATGCTGTATCATTAAGTAAGGCTCTCCCCCTGAGCATTGAACATCGGTGTGCTATATTTAGTCTACAAACATTATAATTTATAAAAATAACAATATTGTGGATTTGTGTCATCCTTGGCTACTGTGGAATTCAACCATCATCATGTTTCTATTTTCTTTTCTTTCCTTTTTTTTTTTTTTTGAGATGGAGTTTCACTCTTGTTGCCCAGGCTGGAATGCAGTGGCGCAATCTTGGCTTACTGCAACCTCCTCCTGGGTTCAAGCAATTCTCCTACCTCAGTCTCCTGAGTAGCTGGGATTACAGGTGTGCACCACCACACCCGGCTAATTTTGTATTTTTAGTAGAGACGGCGTTTCTTCACGTTGGTCAGCCTGGTCTCAAATTTCGAACCTCAAGTGATCCACCCGCCTCAGTCTCCCAAAGTGCTGGGATTACAGGCATGAGCCACCGCACCCAGCCCACGTTTCTGTTTTCTAATTTATTTGTGCATTTATTTATTCAACAAATATTTATGGGGCTAGGCACCAGAGGTGCAAATATAAATAAGATACTGTTCCTGCCCTTAAGGGTCTTACAGTCTAGGAAGAGAAATAGACATCCTCATCTAATTTTTATGTCTTTATTTGTTTGAGTTATGTATTCATAATATATTTTCATAAGCATCAAAATAGAGAATACCTATTTTTTTCATGCTAATTATGAGCAAGTAGCCACACATGTGTTTTGGTTGGTTGCATTACTTTCTCAAGGCTACGAAAGCAGGACCATGCAGGCTCGGGAAGACTTGCTGTCCATTTTTGTGGTATAACCTCTAGGTGGCACATGCTTCCACTTCCGGCCACAGGATGGGTTTTCAGATAAAACATTCTTTTGAATGAGAAAAACAATTAAGCATTGAAAATGTGAGAACAAGAAAACATAAGATAAAAATGGAATTCACCAGCCTGTTTTATGAAACATCTGTTTAACTCGTTGAATATAAAGGTAGCAGTTTTACCATATTCCATCCTGTGTGGACTGTACTACATTTAGGATGAGAAGTCAGCAAAGTAGTAGTAACTAGCTGTACCACCTATTCTAGTTTTGAACTCTAGGCCACTTGTGAAGAAAACCGGAAAACTGCTTCATGTTTCGAGCCTAGAACCAATCATTAACCCGTTTGGAAAAACTTCAAAAACTTGTTTTTAAAAAGCCTTATAACCTACAAGTTGAAAGAATAGCACAGTCAATCTCTGCATACCCTTCCTCTGCCTTCTGTAGTTTTTAACATTTTGCCACATTTGCGTGTAAGCTTTTTTTTTTTTTTTTTTTGCTGAATTATTTGAAAGTAGATTGCAGACATCACGACGCTTCACCCTAAATGTTTCAGCACGCACCTCCTGGGGACAAAGGTATTCTCTGATGTAACCACAGTGGCAGCACCACACCCAAAAAATGTATCACTGGTATTCAGTAGGGCCACCTCATCTCCAGCCACTAGCTCTGGCACCCTGGGATTGTGTCAGCCCCGCCCTGCTGCTTGGGCACTGAGCCCTGTCCCTGCCGCGTGCCTGCCCCA
Source organism: Theropithecus gelada (assembly GCF_003255815.1). Classification (NCBI taxonomy): domain Eukaryota; kingdom Metazoa; phylum Chordata; class Mammalia; order Primates; family Cercopithecidae; genus Theropithecus; species Theropithecus gelada. The sequence goes on along the minus strand of NC_037671.1, from coordinate 5,926,401 downwards.
TCCAGAACTAATAGTGTGACTTGGTGCACTGTCATGTCCAGAGATGGAGCCTGCTGCCTTCACCCACAGCCTGCCCCATCCAGAACTAATAGTGTGACTTGGTGCACCATCATGTCCAGAGATGGAGCCTGCTGCCTTCACCCACCAGCTCAAACCGCTGGATCCAATTCCTTCCCAGTGAATACCTGTGTCTTCCCTTCCCTATCCCTGTGGGTCAGCACCACAGCTAGTCTGCTGCTTCTTGAAGGCGATCTATGCCATGCTGCAGCTGACCGTGGATATTTGAAATGGCAAGTGAAGATGTTAATCATTGAGATGGCTTGGATTTGTGTCCCCGCCCAAATCTCCTGTTGAATTGTAATCCTCAGTGTTGGAGGAGGGGCCTGGTGGGAGGTGACTGGATCATGGAGGTGGATTTCCCCCTTGCTGTTCTTGTGTTAGCGAGTGAGCTCTCATGAGATCTGGTTGTCTGAAAGTGTGTACCACCTCCCCCTTCGCGCTCTTCCTCCTTCTCCCACCACGTGAGACATGCCTGCTTCCCCTTTGCTTTCTGCCATGATTGTAAGTTTCCCGAGGCCTCCCCAGCCATGCTTCCTGTACAGCCTTCAGAACTGTGAGTCAATTAAACCTCTTTTCTTCATAAATTACCCAGTCTCAGGTAGTTATTTACAGCAATCCCAGAACGGACTAATGCAACCATACATAATATGACTGGCCACCGACATTTCCAACCTGTTATTTGCACATAATGTTGCCAAGACAAATGGCTTTCAGCAACACCCATGAGCTCGAATGTCATTAATATTTATTTCAGAAGAGAGCTACTCACAAAAGCAAAGTGCCTTTCAGCTTCTCAGAAAAGTATAGAGGAAATGCCTCAGTTGGATGGAGATCAAATTGTTAAAGGCGGTAAGAGAGTGGGCTGCCATGACCCTCATTTCCCTCGCTTACTTAGTCCTTCAACCTAGACCTGTCTGTTGCGACAAGGGAAGGAGAGCAAGTTCTTTAAGTCTCTGTGGCCGTCTGAAGAGACCACCACAGGACAGAGCACAATAAGCAAAGAAGCCACACCAAGATGAAAAGATCATGTGACCCAGAGTCATGCTGGCTCTGGGCCTTGTCCTGGCCAGTCCCAGGGCCGGGGACCGGCGAGGACTCTGCAGAGCCCTTTGCCTATCAGGGGAGTGGGTGGGTTGCTCAGATCCTGGCATTTCTCTAGGGGCACAGGCTCATGTGAACAAGGAGGAGTACTCACTCCTTGCTGTGAGAACAAAAAACCTGGGAGAAAAGGAAAAGGCAGGGGAGTGAATAAAAATAGAAACAGGCTCAGTGCTCTGACAGGCAAGATCCTCAATGAATTGGGCCCTTCAGTGAGTGGAAATATCTCATTTGAACTAGAATCCCACGGACAAGCTTTGGGGCTTTCTGTTTTCGCCACATTAACGCCCTGACAAAGGCCTGCACTATTGTTAATGCAGGAAATGAGAGGCGCTGGCTGGATTCCCCCTTCCTCCCTATTTATGCAGACGGTCCTGGAGGCTGCACGGTGGTTACCTAGGAAACAGCTTGGATGTGAAACTTCAGAAAATGTGCTGTCAGGCAGCAGGGGATGCGATTGCTGATTTTTTGCTGGCATTGTGTGATGCCAGGCCATTTTATTAACCCCTGTGAACCAGCTTCCTCACATGTAAGCAGGAGATAATATCTACCTCTGTGTGTGTGTGTGTGTGTGTGTGTGTGTGTGTAGCACCATAGCTGGTTGTAGAGCCCAGAAGGCGTTCAACGTAGATGTTTTTCCCTTCTCTTCTACCCATCTCACAAGCTTGCTGCACTTCACAGGCACCACTGAATAAATAGGATATAGATATGACATAGAAACAGCTTTGGCAATGAACGAGAAGTTGATTGAATTTGTGTAACTGGAATTACATTTAAAGCGTAATAAGGAAGTTCCTTATATGGTGCTAGATGACCAATCTTTTGTAAATTGAAAAGTCATTTAAGATACAAATACTTCTAATTCGTCACTTTGGTAAGCTTAAAAATTTTTTAACATAGGCTGGGCATGGTGGCTCACACCTGTAATCCCAGCACTTTGGGAGGCCGAGGCAGGCAGATCACAAGGTCAGGAGATCGAGACCATCCTGGCTAACAAGGTGAAACCCCGTGTCTACTAAAAATACAAAAAAAAGAAAAAAAAAAAATTAGCCAGGCATGGTGGCGGGCGCCTGTAGTCCCAGCTACTCGGGAGGCTGAGGCAGGAGAATGGCATGAACTCGGGCGGCAGAACTTGCAGTGAGCCTTGGCACTGGCTCTAGCCTGGGCCACAGAATGAGACTCCATCTCAAAAAAAAAAAGTTAAATGTAATAGTCTGGATGTTCTTTGAACAAGCACAGCCACACAGTAAGGGTTGAGAGACCTCATAACAAGGACCCCTTTTTCTCTGCTGGAGTTGAGACTCAAATGAGAGATGGCTGTGGGAGTCAGATCTAGCAATAGCAAAATGCCTGCATAATCGCTGATGAAATCCATGTTACCGACTTGTGCAGCAACAATAGGCCTTTTAATGTCGCCCTCCTACCCCTGAACTGGAGAGACTTCACACTCCCCCCACAGACAGTGCTGGGTGACTGTGGCCACTGATGGCCTCGGCGCTGAGCTCCCCGATCTGGCTTTTGCTGCATGGCACAAGGAGCCCCAAGTACACGCTGTCTGCAAGCCGACCGTGGTGAGAGTCAGCAGTATAACTAGAGGTTGTTGACCAAGTGAGCATTAAAGACTTCAAAGAAGTCAAAACTAGAAGCTTCCGGTTTAACAAAGCAGATGTTACGTGGACCACAGACTCCCCCTTCATATTCTCCCAGCTGCTGGGAGTCGGGGCCACTGCTGGCCCTCAGAGCCCCTCTCTTACAGTCGTCTTCAGCTAAAGAGAGCAGCCCACCCACAGTCGCAGCCCCTCCTCAGGGACGGCTTAGTGCAAGTGCTGGGCAGTGGGGGATAGTGCAAAGGTTTAGTTCCCTTGCCTCAGTTTGGGGCATCTCTGAGGGTCGTTTGAGCTCCAGAGACACTTAGGACAGACCAAGACATTTTCTGGGAATGCACCACCTGACTCCTGGCGTCCCCAGTCCTCCATTTGTCATTCTCTGACATGCTTCACATGCAAATCTCCTTCTGAGTCTGTTTCCCCAGGAACCACCCTGAGACAATTCATTTCAAAGTTACTACATCATATGTGCAGATTATAAGAAGGTGATGGACTTCATCATATAGAATTGTATCTGGAAACTCATGTTCTTTGGTCATTTTTCTTGATACATCATCATGTTTCTCATTTTTAAAAATTATTCTCGGCCGGTTGTGGTGGCTCATGCCTGTAATCCCAGCACTTTGGAAGGCCAAGGCAGGCGAATCACCTGAGGTCAGGATTTGGAAACCAACCTAGCCAACACGATTAAACCCTGTCTCTACTAAAAATACAAAAAAAAAAAAAAATTAGCCAGGCATGATGGTGGGAGCCTGTCATCCCAGCTACTCGGGAGGCTGAGGCTCAGGAGAATTGCTTGAACCCAGGAGGCAGAGGTTGCAGTGAGCCGAGATTGCCCCATTAAGCTCCAGCCTGGGCGACAAGAGCCAAAACTCTGTTTAAAAAAGAGAGAGAGAGGGCTGGGCGCGGTGACTCAAGCCTGTAATCCCAGCACTTTGGGAGGCCGAGACGGGCGGATCACGAGGTCAGGAGATCAAGACCATCCTGGCTAACATGGTGAAACCCCATCTCTACTAAAAAATACAAAAATCTAGCCGGGCGAGGTGGCGGGCGCTTGTGGTCCCAGCTACTCGGGAGGCTGAGGCAGGAGAATGGCGTGAACCCGGGAGGCGGAGCTTGCAGTGAGCTGAGATCCGGCCACTGCACTCCAGCCTGCGCAAGAGAGCAAGACTCCGTCTCAAAAAAAAAAAAAAAAAGAGAGAAAAATTATTCCTATGGAATTCCTATCTATCCGATGTTGGACCTCCAGCCCAGTCCTCATTTTCTTTCCTTCTTTTCTTTCTTTCTTTCTTTCTCTCTCTCTCTCTCGCTTTCTTTCGTTCCTTTGACGGAGTCTTGCTCTGTCTCCCAGGCTGGATTGCAGTGCCACGATCTCGGCTCACTGTAACCTCCGCCTCCCATGTTCAAGCATTCTCGTGCCTCAGCCTCCCAAGTAGTGGGGATTACAGGCGTGTGCCACCATGCCTGGCTAAGTTTTTTGTATTTTTAGTAGAGATGGGGTTTCACCATATTGGTCAGGCTGGTCTCGAACTCCTGACCTCATGTGATCCACCCGCCTTGACCTCCCAAAGTGCTGGGATTACAGGTGTGAGCCACTGCACCTGGCCAGTCCTCATTTTCTTATCAGTTCTTTCCTGTTTTCCATCTCCTACTCTTCTTACTGCACTTTCTAGGAGGCTCACTTGACCTATTTTCCAAGGTCTCCATGTGTTCACTTGTGTTTCTATATAGTTCTCAAGAACGTTTCCTTATTCTCCAAATTTTATTTTTTTACATCTTCCTAGTCTTATTTCATTAATTCTCTATCATCTCTTATCTGAGGAAATTCATGAGGTTTTCAAAGATGTTTTCTTCCTCCTACATAATTTCCTCTATGTTTCCGTTTTTACTGTTTGCTTGTTTGGGTTCCTATCTTTTTTTTTTTTTTTTTTTTTTTTTGAGATGGAGTCTCTCTGTTGCCCAGGCTGCAGTGCAATGGCATGGTCTTGGCTCACTGCAACCTCCTCCTCCCAGGTTCAAGCAATTCTCCTGCCTCAGTCTCCCGAGTAGCTGGGACTACAGGTGCATGCTACCACGACCGACTTGTTTTTGTATTCTTAGTAGAGACAGGGTTTCACCATGTTGGCCACACTGGTCTGCCTGATGATGTCAGGCTCTGTTAGTTCTGTTTCCGGAGAATGCTGACTGATGCCTACACCTTTGAAAGGTGACTCTGCCACTCTGTCAGTCAAGAACTGGAGCCTGTTTCTCTGTCTCTTCAGCCTATGTTTGACCACATGATTTGCTTTGGCAGATGGAACATTAGCAGCTGGGGACCTTTCTGCCACCACAAAAGCCTAAATTATCCTGATAGATGACGGAAGACACATGGCTGTTGTTCAAGCTGACATCAAGCCAAATGCTGGACAAGACAGTGAGGCTATCCTAGAACACAAAGGCCCAAATGAACTGGCCCAGAGCAGAGAAACTGCTCAGCCAAATTGCAAAGCTGTGATTAACAAACGCTTCATCTTAACACCAAATTTTGGAGTGGTTTGTTACACAGCAAACACTAACTGATCTAGTCATTATCATTAGCTCTTTCTTGAGCTGATCACATTCCCCAGAGTAGAACACACCAGTGTCCTGCTCCTTATTCCTGGCTGCCAGCACTGTAAGAGCTGAGTGGAAAGCTGGGGTTTTCAGCACTCAATACGTAAGCATTCCCTTAATTTTCCAAGCAAGTTAGGGCACTTTATGAAGCTTTAGAGGACACACAGTGTCCACATAGAAGATTGCCCTCATTTCTGACATCAAGTACAAGTTTGGAGGGTTCGCCAAACCAACCTCAGCTTCAACAGTTTGCTAGAAGGACTCCCAGAACTCACTGAATGCTGCTGTACTCACAGCTATGGTTTATTATGGAGAATAGAATACAGCTTAAAATCAACCAATGGAGGAGACACATGAGGTGGAGACCAACAGGGGCCCAAATGCAAAGGTTCGGGTTGTCCTTTCCCAGTGGAATCCTGCACACTGTTAACTCTGCCCTCACTGGCATTGATGTGTGACAACGTGCCCAGAGCATCACCAACCAGGAAAGCCCACCTGAGCCTTTGGGGTCCAGAGTTTTTATCCAGACTTGACCACACACTGCCCACATGACTGGCCTTTACTGCCCAGCCCCTCTTGGAGGCAGGGCTCATACCTTTCATCTCCAGTCCCTGGGATATTGGAACTGATACCATGTGGCACAAAGCGTGTGTCATGAATCACACTGTTAGACTGTCTGGTGGCTAAACCCCGCAAAGCAAAGACACTCCAGTTAGTCAGGACATTCCAGGGGCTTAGAGATCACCTCCCAGGAGCCAAGGGCAAAGGCTGGACCTCTCTTTGGGCAAAATCAACTTTTCACTACATAAGCTACCCTCTGGCATTTGGCCAAGACTTTCTTATACAGCAAAACAATCGTCTTTGTTTCGGCATCTACAGTTAGTGTAGTGTTTATTAGACAGATAGAGCAATAGTGGGCAACTCATCTGTCCTATAAAGCCATTACATACGTTTTCATATTTTTATACTGTTAATAATTTGATTACTATTTTCCTCCCTTGATCTGCTGTTATTTGTTCCTTCTGATAAATTTCTACTGAGTTATTTAGCAGAGAAATTAGGTAATGGTCAGTTAAACTCAGTGCTTCCTCAGGCCAGTCATTTTATTACAACCTGAAGAGGTTTTAACTCAGTCTCTCAATATATTTGATCATCAATATCAGCATTATTCTAAGACTTGTTTATATAAGGTAGTTGACTCTTATTGGTAATAAGGCCTGTGTTACATCACATCACAGTATGGTAACCTGAAAAATAAAAGCCAAAAGACATCATCATGTTACCAGAGTCCTGCTTAGTCATTATCAATTACTCTAGTTTCATCATATCGTATGACAAAAATGTCCATCAGTCATCAATCATATGACCATCAATCATTATATCATATGACCAAAATGTTTCCCGAGTGCTAACACTCAGGTTTGCAGACTTTCATTCACACGGTCAGGTTCCGAAGGCACAGGCAGTCTCAGCAATCCATAGCTCCACCTTTTCAGGCATCAGATATATAACTGTGGTAAGAGACAGTATTGGCCAGTAGCAGTGACTCACACCTATAATTCCAGCGTTTTGGGAGGCCAAGGTGGGTGGATCACCCAAGGTCAGGAGTTCGAGACCAGTCTGGCCAACATGGTAAAACCCCGTCTCTACTAATAATACAAAACTTAGCCAGGCATGGTGGTGCATGCCTGTAATCCCAGCTACCTGGGAGGCTGAGGCAGGAGAATTGCTTGAATCCAGGAGGCAGAGGTTACAGTGACCCGAGATCACACCATTGCACTCCAGCCTGGGCAACAAGAATGAAACTCTGTCTAAAAAAACCAAAACAAACAGACAAAATAAAAGAGACAATATCGTCTCTCGCTCGGAGTCTTTCTTGAAGCGCCAATGTAAATATCGGATCTCCCTCATGGCGTAAACCAATTATTCATCCCTCTGCTCTTAGCTGCCTTTCCCCTTCTCTCTATTTATCACTGTATTTTTACCAGCGTTTCCGTCTTTGGAAAGGACGTTAGGTTGGGCCACTATGCCGGGATAGACCGCCAGAAGCAAGCATGGTGAAGCAGGGACTTCCTCCTCAGTCCGCTCCCACTCATATAGGATAGGGGCACACAGGCACAGAACTAGTGAGCTCTCCCAACAACCAGGTGACACAGCTGCATTCACCGCTAACCCCAATTTTACCAGACAGGGTGAAGGCCCAGCCCACACCATCAGGGCCCCAGGATTTCTGACACAAGCTTTAAAGGCCTGGTTCTAGCTTCTTGCTTAGGGACCATCCCTCCATCTGGCACCTACCACTGCGGCCATGATCCTGGAGCTGCTGTATCAGGTAGGAAAAACGGAAGGTGAAGTGACATAGGGAAGAACTGTGTGGTCACAGCAGCGTCCCCCCATCCCTGCATCCCCAGATCCCACAGGAAAGTGGAGGACTGCGTCCAGCGTGCATTCCCTTGGGTCCCTCTTGTGGAGTGTGCACATGAAGGCGTGTAAGCCACAGCCCTTCCTGCCTTTATCACCCTGTTTCAGACAACACACGTTTCATCTGCCTGTTCCACTTCTCTATCAAACTTTTATTCTGAGGGTGAAAGTGTATTCCAAAGAAACGTAATTGCCTGATCGGTTCATCCTGCCTTCTGACCAGAAAAGCCAATGCACTGAGAATAGCAGATTTTTTGCAATAGAAAAAGTTTAACGGCCGGGTGCAGTGGCTCACGCCTGTAATCCCGGCACTTAGGGAGGCCGAGGCAGGTGGGTCACCTGAGGTCAGGAGTTCGAGACCAGCCTGGCCAACATGGTGAAACTCCGCCTCTACTAAAAATAGAAAAAAGTTAGCCGGGCGTGGTGGCAGATGCCTGTAATCCCAGTTACTCAGGAGGCTGAGGCAGGAGAATCGCTTCAACCCGGGAAGCAGAGGTTGCAGTGAGCCAAGATCGTGCCACTGCACTCCAGCTGGCTCAATAAGAGCAAGACTCCATCAAAAGAAGAAAGAAAAGAAAGAAAGAAAGAAAGAAAGAAAGAAAGAAAGAAAGAAAGAAAGAAAGAAAGAAAGAAAGAAAGAGAGA